>NC_041389.1:509665257-509678497 GCF_002162155.2 Triticum dicoccoides
AGGGGGACCGGCCCCCTTCTCCCTTCCCCCTATAAATAGAGGGGTGAGGGGAGGGCAGCCATACCACCCTCCAAGGCGCAGCCCTCCCCTCCCCAACACCTCTCCTCCTCCGTTGTGTGCTTGGCGAAGCCCTGTCGGAGTACTCCCTCTCCACCATCACCACGCCGTCGTGCTGCCGGTGGAGCTGTCTTCCTCAACCTCTCCTTCCCCCTTGCTGGATCAAGAAGGAGGAGACGTCTCCCGTCCCGTACGTGTGTTGAACGCGGAGGTGCTGTCCCTTCAGCACTTGGTCATCGGTGATTCGAATCACGTCGAGTACGACTACATCATCACCTTGCAAGCTTCCGCACGCGATCTACAAGTGGTATGTAGATGCAAACTCTCTCCCTTGACTCGTTGCTTAGATGAACTCATAGATGGATCTTGGTGAAACCGTAGGAAAAATTTTAATTTTCTGCAACATTCCCCAATAGTTTTTGGGGTACGTAGGCTTATATAGGAGGAAGAAGTACGTCGGTGGACGCCCGAGGGGCCCATGAGACAGGGGGTGCACCCTATAGGGGGGGCCTCCTATCTCGTGGAAACTTCGACTGCTTCTTGACTTGCACTCCAAGTCCTTTGGATCACGTTCGTTCCAAAAATAACGCTCCCGAAGGTTTAATTCCGTTTGGACTCTGTTTGATATTCCTTTTCTTCTAAATACTGAAATAGGCAAAAAAACAGCAATACGGCTGGGCCTCCGGTTAGTAGGTTAGTCCCAAAAATGATATAAATGTGTAAAATAAAGCCCATAAACATCCAAAAGGGGTAATATAATAGCATGGAACAATCAAAAATTATAGATACGTTGGAGACGTATCAAGCATCCCCAAGCTTAATTCCTGCTCGTCCTCGAGTAGGTAAATGATAAAAAGAGAATTTTTGATGTGGAATGCTACCTAGCATAATTCCCAATGTAATTTTCTTTATCGTGGCATGGATGTTCAGATCCAAATGATTCAAAATAAAAGTTCGTATTGACAAAAGAAATAGTAACACTTCAAGCATACTAATCAAAGTAATCATGTCTTCTCAAAATAACATGGCAAAAGAAAGTTCATCCCTACAAATTCATATAGTTAGGCTATGCTTCATTTTCGTCACACAAAGATGTTCCCAACTTCTATACCCCCGATGACAATCCAAGAAATTGTTTCATACTTAAATAATCTCAAACTTTTTCAACCTTCACGCAATACATGAGCGTGAGCCATGGATATAGCACTATGGGTGGAATAGAATATGATGATGGGGATTGTGTGGAGAAGACAAAAAAGGAGAAAGTCTCGCACTGACGAGGATAATCAACGGGCTATGGAGATGCCCATCAATTGATGTCAACATGAGGAGTAGGGATTGCCATGCAACGGATGCACTAGAGCTATAAATGAATGCTCAACAAAAGAAAACTAGTGGGTGTGCATCCAACTTGCTTGCTCATGAAGACCTAGGGCATTTGAGGAAGCCCATCGTAGGAATATACAAGCCAAGTTCTATAATGAAAAATTCCCACTAGTATAAAAAAGACAACTTATGAGACTCACTATATGAAAACATGGTGCTACTTTGAAGCACAATATATGAGACTCACTACATGAAGAACAAGGTGCTACTTTGAAGCACAAGTGTGGAAAAAGAGATAGTAACATTGCCCTTTTTATTTATTTATTTATTTTTCTCTTTTTTTGGGCCTTCCTTTTTTTCTTTTGGCCTTTCCTTTTTTTCTTTTTTTTTATTTTTTTTATTTTTGGGCAATTCTCTAATAATGATGATCATCACACTTCTATTGATTACAACATATGAATTACAACTCGAAGCTAGAACAAGATATGACTCTATATGAATGCCTCCGGCGGTGTACCGGGATGGTGCAATGAATCAAGAGTGACATGGATGAAAAATAATGCAAGGTGGCTTTGCCACAAATACGATGTCAACTACATGATCATGCAACGGCAATATGACAAAAGTAAAGTATGTCATGATGATGAAGAACGGAACGGTGGAAAGTTGCATGGCAATATATCTCGGAATGGCTATGGAAATGCCATAATAGGTAGGTATGGTGGCTGTTTTGAGGAAGATATAAGGAGGTTTATGTGTGACAGAGCGTATCGTATCATGGGGTTTGGATGCACCGGCGAAGTTTGCACCAACTTCTCAAGGTGAGAAAGGGCAATGCACGGTACCGAAGAGGCTAGCAATGGTGGAAAGGTAAAAGTGTGTATAATCCATGGACTCAACATTAGTCAAAAGGAACTCATATACTTATTGCAAAAATTTAGAAGTCATCAAAAATCAAGCACTATGCGCATGCTCCTAGGGGGATAGATTGGTAGGAAAAGACCATCGCTCGTCCCCGACCGCCACTCAAACGGATGCACAAGCCAGGTACACTTCATGTTTCAAATTTGTTACACACCTTTAACCATACGTGCATGCTACGGGACTTGCTAACTTCAACACAAGCATTCTTTGAATTCATAATCACCCAACTAGCATGACTTTAATATCACTACCTCCCTATCTCAAAACAATTATCAAGTATCAAATTGATCATAGCATTCAATTCACTTCCTATGATAGTTTTTATTATACCCAACTTGGATGCCAACCATTCTAGGACCAATTTTGTAACCAAAGCAAATACCATGCTGTTCTAAAAGACTCTCAAAAAGATATAAGTGAAGCATGAGAGACTAGCAATTTCTACGAAAATAAGTCACCACCGTGCTCTAAAAGGTATAAGTGAAGCAGTAGAGCAAAAACTATCAAGCTCAAAAGATATAAGTGAAGCACATAGAGTATTCTAGCAAATTCTAATCAAATAGGCTTCTCCTAAAAGGTGTGTACAGCAAGGATGATTGTGGTAAACTAAAAGGCAAATACTAATATAATACACGACGCTCCAAGCAAAACACATATCATGTGGCGAATAAAAATATAGCTCCAAGTAAAGTTACCAATGGACGAAGACGAAAGAGGGGATGCCTTCCCGGGGCATCCCCAAGCTTAGGATTTTGTCTATCCTTGAATATCTTGGAGTGCCTTGCGCATCCCCAAGCTTAGACTCTTGCCACTCCTTATTCCATAGTCCATAAAAGCTTTACCCAAAACTTGAAAACTTCACAACACAAAACTCAACAGGAAATCTTATAAGCTCCGTTAGTGAAAGAAAACAAAACCACCACATAAGGTACTGTAATGAACTAATTCTTTATTTATTTTGGTGTTAAACCTACTGTATTCCAACTTCTCCATGGTTTATAAACTATTTTACTAGTCATAGATGCGTTGAAATAAGCAAACAACACACGAAAAACAGAATCTGTCAAAAACAGAACAGTCTGTAGCAATCTGTAACTAACGCAAACTTCTGGAACTCTAAACCTCCTACCAAAATAGGAAGTCCTGGAAAATTTGTTTATTGATCATCAGCAAAAAGAATCAACGCAAAAGCACGTTCCTGTGATTTAACAAAACGAAATTCATGCGCGCAAAGTTTCTGTTTTTCAGCAGAATCAAATCAACTATCATCATATGTTATCCTATAGGTTCTACTTGGCAAAAACACTAATTAAAAGATAAAACACATCTAAATAGAAGGTAGATGCAAGATTTATTAAATAACATCAAGGAAAAATATTGGGTTGACTCCCAACAAGCGCTTTTCTTTAAAGCCTTTTAGCTAGGCATTGATAATTTTAATGATGCTCACATGAAATACAAGGATTGAAGCACAAAGAGAGCATCTTGAAACACGTGAAAAACACATCTAAGTCTAACATACTTCCTATGCATAGGCGTATTATAAGCAAACAAATTTGCAAGGCAAGCAAAAACTAGCATATGCAAGGAAGAAGAAAGAGACGATAGCAATCTCAACATGACGAGAGGTAAATTAATAAGACAAAAATTTCTACGACCATATTTTCCTCTCTCGTAATAATTACATGTAGGATCATAGGAAAATTCAAAAAAATAGCTATCACAAAACATATTCTCAACATGACCCACATGCATGCAAAGTTGACACTCTTCCAAGATAGTGGGATTAACATTAACTAAAGTCATGACCTTTCCGAACCCACTTTTATCAAAAATATCATAGGATTGAACATACTCCAAATATGTCGGATCTAAAGTTGACACTCTTCCAAACCCACTTCCAATATTATTGCAAACACTATTATCAATCTCATATTCATCAAGGGGCTTAAATAAATTTTCAAGGTTATAAGAAGAATCACCCCAATCATGATCATTGAAACAAGTAGTAGGCATAACAAAACTAGCATCCCCAAGCTTAGGGTTTTGCATATTATTATCCCAATTGACATCAAGAGAATTTATAGGAAAATCATTGCAATCATGCTTTTTTTAAGGGAGTTATTGTGAATCTCTTCATAAATTTCTTCATCATAATTTTCAGATTCACAAATTTCATGCAAAATTCATAAAGATAATATAGTGCACAAAACTCACTATCAATTGGTTCAACATAATTGGATCTCTTAAATAGGTTAGCAAGCGGATGAGGATCCATAGATCTTAGGTTCTCTGTTTAGCAATAAATGAGCATCTATTCCAACGAAACGAGCAAACGAAAGGGCAAGCAAAAGAGGGGAGAAGATTGGGAAAGAGAGGGCGAATAAAACGGCAAGGGTGAAGTGGGGGAGAGGAAAACGAGAGGCAAATGGCAAATAATGTAAATGTGAGGGAGATGAGTTTGTGATGGGTACTTGGTATGTCTTGACTTGAGCGAAGACCTCCCCGGCAACGGCGCCAGAAATCCTTCTTGCTACGTCTTGAGCTTGCGTTGGTTTTCCTTGAAGAGGAAAGGGTGATGCAACAATGGTAGCGTAAGTATTTCCCTCAGTTTTTGAGAACCAAGGTATCAATCCAGTAGGAGGCTCCTCAAAAGTCATACGCACCTACACAAACAAACAAAGAACTCGCAACCAACATAATAAAGGGGTTATCAATCCCTTCACGGCCACTTGTGAAAGTGAGATCTAATAAAGATAATAAGATAAGATAAATATATTTTTGGTATTTTATAATATAGATGCAAAAAGTAAAGATGCATATAAAAGTAGATTGGGAGCAAATATGATAAGAGATAGACCCGGGGGCCATAGGTTTCACTAGAGGCTTCTGTCGAGATAGCATAAGTATTACGGTGGGTGAACAAATTACTGTCGAGCAATTGATAGAAAAGCGAATAATTATGAGATTATCTAGGCATGATCATGTATATAAGCATCACGTCCGCAACAAGTAGACCGACTCCTGCCTGCATCTACTACTATTACTCCACACATCGACCGACTCCTGCCTGCATTTAGAGTATTAAGTTCATAAGAACAGAGTAACACATTAAGCAAGATGACATGATGTAGAGGGATAAACTCAAGCAATATGATATAAACCCCATCTTGTTATCCTCGATGGCAACAATACAATACGTGCCTTGCAATCCTTTCTATCACTTGGTAAGGACACCGCAAGATTGAACCCAAAGTGAAGCACTTCTCCCATGGCAAGAAAGATCAATCTAGTAGGCCAAACCAAACTGATAATTCGAAGAGACTTGCAAAGATAACTCAATCATACATAAAAGAATTCAGAGAAGATTCAAATATTATTCATAGATAAACTTGATCATAAACCCACAATTCATCGGATCTCGACAAACACACCACAAAAAGAGATTACATCGAATAGATCTCCACAAGAGAGGGGGAGAACATTGTATTGAGATCCAAAAAGAGAGAAGAAGCCATCTAGCTAATAACTATGGACCCGTAGGTCTGTAGTAAACTACTCACAACTCATCGGAGGGGCAAGGATGTTGATGTAGAAACCCTCCATGGTCGATTCCCCCTCCGGCAGAGTGCTGGCGAAGGCTCCAAGATGAGATCTCACGGATACAGAAGGTTACGGTGGTGGAAATTGTGTTTTGTCTGCTCCCTGGATGTTTTCGGGGTACGTAGGCTTATATAGGAGGAAGAAGTACATTGGTGGACGCCCGAGGGGCCCACGAGACAGGGGGCGCGCCCTATAAGGGGGCGCCCTCCTATCTCGTGGAAGCTTCGGCTGCTTCTTGACTTGCACTCCAAGTCCTCCGGATCACGTTCGTTCCAAAAATCACGCTCCCAAAGGTTTCATTCCGTTTGATATTCCTTTTCTTCGAAATACTGAAATAGACAAAAAAACAGCAATACTGGTTGGGCCTTCGGTTAGTAGGTTAGTCCCAAAAATGATATAAATGTGTAAAATAAAGCCCATAAACATCCAAAAGGGGTAATATAATAGCATGGAACAATCAAAAATTATAGATACGTTGGAGACGTATCACCCTTCGCCAAGCGCGACTCTATCTCCGCTAGCCGTGTCTCTTGCCATAACACCCCTCCTGTCGATAGCAATGGGGCCTTCGTAGTCTGCGGGTCACCCTACATTGACCGTGGCTCACCCTCCGGCAGCCGTGACTGACCCTTCAGACCACTCGTCTTCGTCTTCGCTGCCCTCCGGAATTCTGTCCCCGGACATGCCTCTGCCTCTTCGTAGTGATGTACGGGTAAGCCAGTAGATGGAGCATTAACCTAGAATTGTAGCAACCATAGTTTACTACCAACATATGCATGATGAGTAGCAAATTGGTTGTCACTAATTAAATAACTGATCTTCGGTAAAATGTGAGCATACTACAGAAGACGCGGATGCTTTGTCTACCATGAGCATTTCTTTAGACAACTGAAAAAGTGAGGTAAAATTCTTCAGATAACAACGTAGCACAAGGGCAGCCCCGTCCGCGGTGTTGCTGCGTGAGGCCACGACGCATTCGGACGCCAGTGTGATGGACGCGGCAACCATGCAGGTCACACCCACTATCATCGCGGTAACCGTGCAAGCCACAACCACCATCATCACGGCGCGGCAGCTCAGAGGTGCTGGTAGCACCGCGCCATTGTACTTCACCCCGCTGGCTCGTACGGCCGGTGTGCGCCACCTGTGCAGTTCCACTCCTTCGCTGGGATATCCTCATCTTTCCCTCGTTGATCAAAGATGGTTAAGTTTCCTAACCATAGACATGTGTTGTCATTTGATGAATGAGATCACATCATTAGGAGAATGATGCGATGGACAAGACCCATCCGTTAGCTTAGCATATTGATCATTCAGTTTTAATGCTATTGCTTTCTTCATGTCAAATACATATTCCTCTGACTATGAGATTATGCAACTCCCGGATACCGGAGGAATGCCTTGTGTGCTATCAAATGTCACAACGTAACTGGGTGATTATAAAGATGCTCTACATGTATCTCCGAAGGTGTTTGTTGGGTTGGCATAGATCGAGATTAGGATTTGTCACTCCAAGTATCGGAGAGGTATCTCTAGGCCCTCTCGGTAATACACATCATAAGAAGCCTTGCAAGCAAAGTGACTAATGAGTTAGTTGCAGGATGATGTAATACGGAACGAGTAAAGAGACTTGCCGGTAACGAGATTGAACTAAGTATGAAGATACCGACAATCGAATCTTGGGAAAGTAACATACCGATAGACAATGGGAATTACGTATGTTGTCATTAGGTTCGATCGATAAAGATCTTTGTAGAATATGTAGGAGCCAATATGGGCATCCAGGTCCCACTATTGGTTATTGATCGGTGAGGTGTCTCGGTCATGTCTAAATAGTTTTGGAACCCGTAGGGTCCACACGTTTAACGTGCATTAACGATATAGTATTATATGAGTTATGTATGTTGGTGACCGAATGTTGTTCGGAGTCGCAGATGAGATCACGGACATGACGAGGAGCTCCGGAAAGGTCCGGAGGTAAAGACTCATATATTGGATGATATGATTAGGCCAAGGAGTCAGGCCCACGGGGCTATAGGTCAGTGCAAAAGAAAGTTTTGCGGAGGTCAGAGGCCAAACGCGGGAAACCCTGGCATCTGGCCCTAGGCCAGACGCCGAGGCCCATGGCGTCTGTGCGAGACGCCAAGGATTGTGGCGTTTGGGACTCTTGCCTTTTGGGCAAAACCGATTTTGAGGAGGCTTTTGCTCCAAGTTTCGACCCCAGGGGTCAACATATAAATAGAGGGGCAGGGCTAGCACCAAAGACACATCAAGATTCACCAAGCCATGTGCCGGAAACTCCGTCCCCTTTAGTTTATCGTCCATCATAGTTGCCGTAGTGCTTAGGCGAAGCCCTGCGGAGATTGTTCTTCACCAGCAGCGTCACCACGCCGTCGTGTTGACGGAACTCATCTACTACTTCATTTGTCTTGCTGGATCAAGAAGGTGAGGACGTCATCGAGCAGAACGTGTGCTAAACACGGAGGTGTCGTACGTTCGGTACTTGTTGATCGGGACGGATCATGAATGTGTACGACTACATCAACCGTGTTGATAAACGCTTCCGCTTAGCAATCTTCATGGGTATGAAGATGCTCTCCCCCTCTCGTTGCTATGCATCTCCTAGATAGATCTTGTGTGAGCGTAGGAATTTTTTTTGAATAACATGCTACGTTCCCTAACAATTATTTCTGCTAAGGATAAAACGATGGTTTCTTTATCACATTTGGACGATTGTTTTACTGTCTACATTCACTACTTGGAAAAACCCTAGCAGTAGGGCGGGCTTAGTGGCTAGCAGTAGCGCGGGGTCCCGCGCTACTACTATGACGCTACAACTAACTATTAGCAGTAGTGTAGGACAAACCCCACGCTACTGCTACTGGTGTTAGCAGTAGTGTGGGGTTGCACCCGCGCTACAGGTGTTAGCAGTAGCGCCAGACTCTGCCCCTCGCTACTACTATTAGTGTGTATTTCGTCTCCTTATATTTATAAACTGTTATGCAATTTTATATAGTAGCAATGAAGATATTGTGCAAAAAACATATATTAGATTAAAGTGCTTTAATCTAATTCTTGTTCTTCCACAACTTTGAATTAACAACTCATCATCCGTAGTTATATAGTAACAACTTATTATCATCATCCGTAGTCATATAATAATAACTCATCATCATCATTCAAGCACATGACAAGTTTTAGCTAGGACCTACTCCTCTCTCGGAGGTAAAATAGTATAAAACAACAAAACCCTATCTTCTCCTTTATGGAGAATAGAGATCCACTTGTCTCCAATTCATGGGTTGCGCACCCTGTTGCGTCAAATTAGTTTCCTGCACGCATTCATTACTTTCCCCCATCCTTTGATTGTCAGGTCTTCATCTCTTCGAGAAATCGAGTATGAACTACAGAAAGTCACCGGTAGACTTGACTGTAAGCTGATAATATCCAGCTCGCCTTGGATAAGAATCAGATGAGGCACACAATCCTTCGGGAGCTTCTGTTGAAGAACATAATAGTAACATAGTTAGCAATGTAGATTAGCTTAAGAAGAATGTATGCAAAAGATGGATTAGTGACAATAGTAAAAAATCTTACCATGCTATCTCCATGGATCTTACAATAGTTCAGCATGTGGACTAGTGACATATATTGACCATAATTCTAGCCAATTTCATAATTAATCTTGAAAGTCTTAACATCATTAATAAATGAGACAAGGTAACTTTTCTCCTCCCAAGTTAGTTTTGCGTCATAACTGTAGTAGGTATTCTCTATTACCTTCCGTATACTTCTTGGAGGATGGAAAATAAGTTATCAGTTATAAATAAACAAGTTTAGTAGGGATGAATACCAAGTATTTTTAAATAAAAACTATAAATTACTTAACAAATTTGTTTGACAAACTCACATGGAGGTAGAATTGGAATCATGTCCACATCCCCTAAATGTCGATATTATCTTGAATATCATCTTCAGGACGAATATTGAATGTTATTTGCATATCCTCGTGAAATCCGTACGCCTTGCATAGACCTCTCCAATTTGAATAACCAAAATGTGAGTGATTTAGTGCATTATAGAGCTAAACCCCAAAAGTGAAACCATTCTTCGTCCTAAGATGAGCTATCTTCTTCTCCATATTCTCCATATCTTCAAAACCAAGCTTTTCCAAGACATACGTGATACGTCTCCAACGTATCTATAGTTTATATAGTATTCATGCCATGTTTATAACAATTCTATATTGTTTTGGTATGATTTGAATGGAACTAACCTGGACTAACGCTATTTTCAGTAGAACTGCCGTGGTGTTGTTTTTGTGCAGAAATAAAAGTTCTCCAAATGTAACGACACTTTTGACGTTTTTTTGGAACAAAAGAGGCACTAGAAGCTTCATGGCCACCACCCACTAGGGCACGCTAGGGGCCTTGCCCATCTGCTAGTGGGTGGTGGGCCCCTTGAAGCCCATCTTCAAGTGAAACAGATGCCAAAAATGCTATAAATACAGAAACCCCCAGAAATAACCCTAGATCAGAAGTTCCACCGCCGCAAGCCTCTGTAGCCACGAAAAACCAATCTGGGCCCTATTCTGGCACTCTGCCGGAGGGGGAAATCATCACTGTAGGCCATCTTCATCATCCTGATGGCCACCATGATGAGGAGGGAGTACTCCACCCTCGGGGCTGAGGGTTTGTACCAGTAGCTATGTGTTTAATATCCCTCTCTCTCATGTTCTTGATTTGGCACGATCTTGATGTATCGCGAGCTTTGTTAACATAGTTGGATCATATGGTGTTTTCCCCTCTCTATCTTGTTGTGATGAATTGAATTTTACCTTTGAGATTTCATTATTATCAGATTGAATACTTTGTTGGATTCGAGGGCACTTGATGTATGTCTTGGCACTCAACTCGCGGATTCTTGATGTGACATTGGGGTAATCTATGCATAGGGGTTGATGCACATTTTCGTCCTTGTTTCTCTAGTAGAAATCTTGGGGTACTCTTTGAAGTTCTTTGTGTTGGATTGAGTATTATGAATCTGAAATTGTTTAATGCATATCGTATAATTAACTCACGGATACTCGTGGTGACATTGGAGTATCTAGGTGACATTAGAGTTGGTTGATGTGTATCATATGGTGTTATTTTAGTACGAACTCTTGGGCTGTTTGTGATACTTATAGGGATAGCTCGATAGATCGATCGGAAAGGATAACTTTGAGGTGGTTTCGTACCATACAAACAATTTTGTCTTATGTTCTTCACTAGATAAGAACTTTGGAGTGATTCTTCATCGCACGTTGAGGGATTGTTACCTGATCCAATTATATTAGCATTGTTTAGATATTGCACTAGCGAATGTACGGACCCTAGGCCTCATTTTCGAGCATTGCAATACCTTTTGTGATCATTTTTGTTACTTGCTACCTTGCTGTTTTTTATTCTTCCTATTACAAAAATCAATATCTACTATCACTATTACACTTGTATCACCATCTGTTCACCGAACTAGTGCACCTATACAATTTGCCATTGTATTTGGTGCGTTGGGGACACAAGAGACTTTTTATTATTTGGTTGCAGGGTTGTTTGAGAGAGATCATCTTCATCCAACACCTCCCACGAATTGATAAACCTTAGGTCATACAGTGGAGGGAAAATTGCCATTGTCTTACAAAACTCTGCGCTTGGAGGCCCAACACAAGTCTAAAAGAATAAAGTTGCATGGTAGACATCAATACGGTCTTGCATGGCGGGGGATGCACTAGTCGAATTGTAAAAAAATTGGAAATTACACGTTGAAGCAACAAAACATCATATGCCATGCATAATTACGAAAAAATATTTATCGTAGTTACGTATCGTAAAAACTTTGAAGGTCTCCTTCAGTGTGATGGCGAAGCACCTATCGTTATCCAGGTGAGGCTTCGTGTTGCACAAATCCCTGTCGTTTGTGCAGTAATGGAACTTGAGGATCCGATCGTCATCCGAAATTTCCTGTGTTCATAATTCAAAGATTAAAAATTGACAGCAATTATCAGAAACTCAACACACAGATCATTATTCAGCTCTGGGTGACTTTCGGTGTATCGAGCCTTCCTTGATAACTCTCATCTTACGTGGTGTATATTGTAGGCACTCCTCCTCTGATATTGCGATCGTTGGTGATGGTCGCTCCTCCCTTCATTCCAAAGTGCATTACACCAAAATGTCTTGCACACGGGAATGAAGGAGAGGCGACCCCCATGATAACAGTCAGGATTCTTCCTCTCTGACATTTCGACTATATATGGTAGATACTCCCTCACAGATATGTCGACCGTCGATGATGGTCGCTCCCCCTTCTCTCGTGCATTACCAAGGTATATCACGAGAAGAAGAGGGGAAACGACCACCACGACAACAGTCGGGATCCTTCCTTCAAGAATAGAATGAAAGTCATACAAGGAGCTCCGACAGACTGACAGTCAACCCGTTCCATATATCGAGTAATGACATAAAACATGGCCTGTGTTTTGCCCGAATGTCGTTTAATTCCTGTTTTGGCAAATCACGGGCACTCGATATTTCCTACTTTATAGCACAAGTCATGATAAAATTTACGAAAAATTATGGCATTACCTTTGCTAAAATAGGACATATCGAGCGCCTGAAATTGGCCAGAACAAAAATGAATCAACATTCCGGCAAAACATAGGCCACTCGGAGGTGTTCCCTGCAAATTCATACACATGTCCAAAGAGACAACCAATACATGTCCAAATATTATCATACACATGTCCGAGGAGAAGATAAGAAGGTGGTGGACTTTTAGCTCACTGACTCGGCTGTAGAGGAAGAAAAGGAAACTCCGACGATGATCACTCCAGGGATCTTGCATATTCCACCGAGTGAAAATTCTAGATCATCAATATTCTCCTATAGCATTCTTTGATGACGAAGTGATAATGACATAAAAATAATGAAATTGTCCAATACACTTCTATATTTATAAATTATACTAAATTTTTCTATACTAATTTTTTATTAAATACTAAAAAAATCATTCCCAATTTTTTTACTAAAAATTTCTATTACAGAATTTGATACCTAAATATTTCTCGTGTAACATTCCAATACATTTTATACCTAAAAATTTCTACATAGAGGAGGTGGTGGAGGGACGAGTGAGGAGCGGGAGGAGGAGTGAGCAGGAGGATAAGGAGGAAGGAGGGCAATGGGAGGAGGGAGGAGGAAGGAGAGAGGAGGAGGAGGAGGAGGAGGAGGAGGAGGAGGGAGGATGCGGCGGGAGAAGGGAGGAGGGAGGAGAGTGGCCGGAGGAGGGA
>NC_041389.1:509679093-509694093 GCF_002162155.2 Triticum dicoccoides
ATATCCTTACACGCTTCGTAGTTCACCAAGAGTAGATCGATTGGCGAGTTATTAGTAAAAAAATAACATCCTATTTCATAGATAACTATTTTACATGTGCATCCTTTTAACTGGTTGTATGGATCTTCTTTTTTGGCAAAGTTGAAAAATAAATCTAATGATGGTTGGTGTCTCAACAATTTTCTGGACAATTTGGAGATTGAGAAATAGTGTTTTTTTCACAATAACAGGATAAACGACCCTAGTGTTTATGTAAATATGATTGCTAGATGGCTAAATGACTACGTTGTTTTGCAGAGAAAGTAGAAAAATCAAGAAACCGTGAGATGAAGAGTAAGAATGTTCCACATGAGAACTTTGTCCTGAAAACCATAGCCTATCTGCCAGATTTGACAACAATATTACTACACAGTATTTGAAATTGGATACATAACTCTCTTCAATTTAGAAGACGATACTTCAACCAATGAACCAGGACCCTCGGGCACATAACCACGGCTCTGGAGAAGCACCCAATGATGGATCAAGATGATAGGGAGACCTATTGTGCAAAGCCTATGGAACTGCAGGGAACTTATGGCTACAACTCACTAGTGGAGCGTAGTGGAGGACAAACGTGCCCATGACCCCCCGCCCCCCTCTCCAAAAGTGGAAGCAAAATTTTGGTACTCCCTCTATTCACTTTTATAAGACGTCTAGACAACTCAGACAACGTCCAAAATAGTTGAATGTCCAGCTGTCCAAGACGTTTGTAAAAAATGGAGGGAGTGGGTATTTTCGTCAGTCAAGCCTAGCCCATCAGCAGATAGAGCGATCAACAAAGAACGAACCAAAGTCTTTGAAGTATTTCTTCGAGTAGAGGTTGATACCGCGAAGAAGGCGTTTTCAAAAAAATTCATTGTAATTTCAGAGTCTGGTGCATGAGCACCACTGAGGGTGCCTCTAGGAGCAAGGATACAAGGGCTCTACTGCTACTTGTAATGTGGGAACTGTGAAAGCATAGGAGTGGGATAGTATTAGATGGTGATACTCCGTCGAGCACATTTGTAATTAAGCAGATTTCGGTAGAATGTAGGGCGTGGAAGGCGGCAGGCTTACTTAAAGCAGACATGGATAGGTTCCTAGCGGCCATAGAGGTGGGTCATGACGCGAGTAGTTAGCTTGCGTTAGGTTGAGTGGAGTTGGGGTTATCTAACACTTTGTAACACCAACGTGGAGGGGCTTCTTAATCCCCATCCTCTTCTTTAATATATAGTACGCACACTCATGCGTATTGGAGGAAAAAAGTAATTTCATTGTAATCTCTCCCTAATAATAAAGCACGGATTGGGTCTCCGGGTTCACCGTCGCGGCAATTTGCGAGAAAGCCCCTGTAGTTTTTGTTATTCAACCCGCGCTCCTTTTTTTGAGTGAAAAAAAAACGATTTGTTTTTTACTCCTCGCATCCATCTCCTCCTTCCCCCCAAGCGAGCTAGGGTGGAGCCGCCGCCTCTCCGGCGTGCCCACTGGTGCTCCGTCCACCCCTCTTCTTCATCTTCTCCCCCAACCCCTACTCCTCCCAGGACCAACCGTGGTGGACGACATGCCCGCCGGCGCTCCGTCCTCCCCTCTTCTCCATCTTCTATCCTCCCCTTCTCCCTCCTCCATCCCTGTCCAGTCCCCACCTCCCCTCACCCCTACTCCCCACAGGCCCACGAGGATCGAGCGTGCGCGGGCGGCGTTGGTGGACGAGTTGGGCGATGCGTGGAGGACCTCAAGTACTGCCTCCCCTGCACCTCAATCGTCGTCACGGCTACCAACTTCTTTGTCCCCAAAGTACTGGTTTTCAGCAGATCCGGGCGAGGTGAGAGACTCTGCTTCTCTCTATTGGCTACAGAGACAGATTTACTCTCTATTAGCTACAGAGACAGATTTAGGGTCAGATTTGATTTGTTTGTATTCAGGTAATTAAATGATGTTGGAGGTTGTGATGCAGCACAAGTAGCACAAGTTCATCATGTCCACTGCCCTTCATTGAATATCAGGTTCAATTTTCTTGATTTTTTACCTGAGCTGTTACTCATAGCATTTTTTTAATCTGGGTATCATAGAGTTGGTGTAGTTAAATGATGTAAGGGGATAAGGAACAAAATTGTGTAAGACGATACTAACCTGTACTCATATTAGTCCAACGTTGTTGGATATTGCTTGGAGATTTGCCCTTTTTATAAGAAATCAAAAACAGTCTGTAATCTGGACGTGTACGAACGTTGCGTAAACATTTTTCTGTTTAAATTGGGCGTCCAATCTCTGTAAGCTGGGTGTTGCCTGTACTTTATATTAGTCCAATGTTTGCCAGTTCCTGGTTGATTCCCTATTTGATGTGAATCCATGAACAAATAAGTTTATGAACAAGTTCCTGTTTGCTCCCTGTTTGATTCAAGTCTGAAAGATTCATAGATGCTACACTTCAGTTATAAATGCACAAAAAGTTAGGACTGATAATATTATGAAAGAAATATGTTGCATCCGCCCCTACCCCTTGTAAATATATATTTAAATGTGCATGCCCACTTTGTCGGAACACCGCCCAATGCTGGAAGACAATCCGCCGTCCGACGGTGTTGCACAGTTCGCCGCAACTTTGTCGGCTGGTTCTTCACTTGAGGTATGTAGACAAGGAGTATTGAAATTATGGCCTTTTATTTTCTGCAACCTAACGTTCATTGCTTCAGATGTGTCTTTGGTCTTATTTTACTACTGGTTGTGATTGTGGTACATAACACTGATGTTGAAAGCGTGGATCAGGTCCTATATTAGCTATCTTTGATTTACATCCAAAGTTCAGTTATAATTATAGGCTGGAAACTTTATATTATTTTGCTATCTTATTTCGTTTGTGAAAGTAGCTGCAACAAGTAGCAGTTTGAATTGATGCAATCAAGTAAGCAAGGCTTTGATTGTAAAATTTGTGTGTTGGCATAGGCTGAAGCAAGCACCTTTACTATCTGTATTTGTCTGAATCTTTTTGTGTTGTCATAGGCTGAATCAGTAGTTGGTGCAGCTAGCTGCAGCAAGCACCAGCTTAACTTAATGCTAGCATTTACTTGAAGCCTTGATATGCTCTTGCCGACTGGGTAAACTAGCACATCTTCGATCTGTATGCTTGAATCTTTAGTTTGTGCAGCTAGCCACTAGCAAGTAATTAAAGCCTTGATCTTCTCTTGCCGACAAAATAATCTTGGAAGAAGCATCTAGATCACTCCACTATGGGCCCATCCAGTAGCTTTTCAAGATTATCTGTCACTCCACTATTTACTGTATTGTTATAACTGCTCCCTATTTGATTGAACTCCGTGCTGATTGCATCTTTGAAAAATCTGGAATATTGTTTGAACAAGGTAATTGTTGGAGTTTTAACTTCAATTTTTGTTGTCGTTACACAAAATGTCGCCTCTGCCGACTTTGCTGGAAGACCATCAGCCATCGCCTAGACCGACTTCGCTGAAGGTATCTCTTTTTCTTTGTGTAAATTATGATGGAGCTATGTTTACAGTGATTTACAGCCAGGGTTTACTGATGTTTAAACTAGAAAAATTGATTTGAGAAAGTATTTAATGCAATTGGTCTATTGCCATAGGCTCAAGCAAAGCACCTCTTCGATCTGTACGATTTGCCATCTTGTTTCCTTTATCAAACTATCTGCAGCAAGTAGAAATCTGAATTGATGCAAGCAAGTAGTAACCATTATGGCGGCACGGTAAACTTCTAATGTTCCATCCAGAATATCTTCCAGCAATATATGTGAACAGAAAAATGGTGACCTTTTGAAACAATTATATGGTTCTATATATCCAAAGGAATTGACGCCAATTATTATCCTGGAAAAGAGTGTTACCTGCCATAGTGCTTCTTGCTGTACAAATATCCGAATATTATATTTTACACATGTGACGCAAGTCTTATTCGTTTGCAAAAATATGGTTGTACAAGATGGATGCGAACTCCGAAAACAAAATTTGGGACAACTGCTAGCATTCAACGAGAACGAATATGAAGACAACATACCTGCCGATGTACTAGAATTCCTCAGTTGTATCAAGAAAACCAAAATTAAAACTGCTATGTAAGATCTCCAGATATTTGTGCAGATTGATTATGTAAGCTACTCTGGAAACTTGGTGCTAACTTCCATTTTCTCTCAACAGGACATGTGCTATTTATGAAAAATGAGCTTCTCTACTACTGGCTGGCAGCCCGTGATGGTGGTTTTAGATATGAAGCTAAGGAAAGCGTGCCTCATAATTCATTGGATGGCCAATTAGATATTGGTGGCTGTAAATGACATGAGTATTTAGCTTTAATAAAATCTACTCCCTCCGTCCCATAATATAAGAACATTTTTGCTTGAAAAACGTTCTTGTATTATGGGATGAAGGGAGTAGATATGTACTCTTGTGGATGAGGCTGGTACTAAATGTGCATTGAATTTACCAGCATTGGTTAATATTGGTTTTACTGTCGACATTGCATAGTGAGTTTATATAATTGATACAAGTGAAGACATATTTTACAAGAATGATTATAGATCCACCAATGCTGGTGCTAGATCTATCCCTGACATGAATTGTGTAAAATAATATGTTAATTCTGTACTTGTAACGTCCCAACTCACCTGTCTAGCTGAAGTGCTGCACTGCTCATCTCGCCTCTTTAAGCGAAGTGATGCACTGCTGCTCTATGTTGGCGTGTGGTAGCAGCCAGTATCCTTGATCTACCTTCGGCTAGAGGAAAATATGACGATGTAACTTTGATCTACAGCTCGACTCTCTAATGTCAGGACAATTAGGCCAGCAGCCTGCTGCTTTTACTCGTGCGTAGCATCATCCATAATTTCATATTTAAAAAATCGATTGATCCGCAAACCAATATAAGAATAGAAAAGCACTGTGCAATTTCCCAACCAGATAATGTTTGTCTCCAAAAAATCATTCCATTTTTTAAAAAAATCCAAAAACTATTAACCAGATAATGTTCGTCTCCAAAAAATTATTGCATTAAAAAAATCCAAAAACTATTGTCCAAACTTAAAGAAAAAAAATCACCTTTTCAAAAAAAAAAAAAATCATGCTAATCTACCATGTATTCCATGCACCCCAACTCTTTCATGAGATGAAACTGTCGAGCTGAAGTTGGTCCACACAAACGATTAGGATGGCTTATTCACGTTCAAGTTACATGGCCCAAAAAGCGATAGTTCAGTGTAATCTTATTTAAGAAACGTTTGCCAAAATTGGATATAAGAAGTGTTGTGTAAAGGCACACAATGTAGATTTTAAATTTTTTCCCGCCCTTTACAACATATGGGCATTGAACCTTGCCGCCCCTGGTCACTGCCGCCGCACCGCCGAATAGGCCGGAGTAGCATCTTCTCCACCATCGCGCCGCCACGGGCGCCCTGCTCGCGCTCGTCTTGGCACGCTGCCCTACCAAGCTCGCGGCCTCCCTCCACGCAGCTGCAACAGCTCGTCGCAGGTCCCGCGACAGTCTCTCTCTAGCGCGCGCGAGTTCCCGTGACGGTGTCCTCCGAGGGCCTTGGCCCAGGCGAAAGTCGCGGCCTCCTCCTTGGCAGGCGTCCAGGATCTCGTCGGCTGTGCTAGCCTGCGAGGTGTTTGACGAAATGCTCAAGGCGGACACGCCCACAAATGGGGCAACACCGTTGGGCAATGCGGTTGACCGAAATGAAAAAGCGAACAAACATGTCCGCTTCGCCGACCCAAATGGTCCGTTTGGGTCTGCGTGTTGGAGTTGCCCTGAAGCCCGTTTTGGTCGCTGGGAGAAGGGCGTGCGAGCAAGCGGGCAGCACATGACCTAAACCCCCTACACTCTCAATGGACCAAACCCAAAAACAGTGCAAAATAAAATAAGACATAAAATACAATATTTCAAAAAAATCAACGGCACCATAAAAATGATTCCATTTTTTAAAACATTCTCAAAATTCTAAAAAAAAACCTTCTCAAAGTAAAAATAATAATCGTGTTTTTCTAAACAACAAAAAATAGAATTGACTGAAAGAATATTTCATACACAAGTACTTTATCATAGGTTGAAATGAAAATGGTGAGCCGAAATAGGTCATGACAAACACTATTAGGGTACGCCCAAATTTCATAGTGCAAAAAGAAATGTTCAACGTAACCTTATTTCTAATGTTTCCAATAATCGAATTAAAAAAGTGTTCCATAATGGCACATCGAGCAGGTTATATTTAATTTTTCGCCCGGTGCAACGCACGGGCATTTGTACTAGTTCTTAATCATAGGAGTTACTTTGTATTTTTTTTTGATCTTATGTCCAAATCGCTGCATTTGTAATTGTTATGAGTATGTTTAAAATTACGTGTGTTTCTCAAAAAATAAAAAAAACATCACCTCGTCCATGGAGATCGTCCGCCTCCAGCCGCCGCTTCGGCCGTCGGCGACCTGATAGCATGTCCTGAGTTTTGACCTGCAAATCTCTTTCCCCGAGACCTGTATCCACTTCTGAACTCCATCTCTGCTCCCCCGGTGGTTGAAGTTGATGCACGCCGCACACCCATGGTTCAGTGTCACAGTCCGCTCACACTGGGAAGCTCCTCCGGCTTCTCAGCAGCTGGAGCCGCACCGCTCGCGCGCGGCTCGCCCATGCCTGCAGTGCACGCCGGCACTCCGAGCCCGACGTCATCGCCCAATCGCCCTGGACCCCTGGTTTTGGTTAGGTATGTTCAGTACACCATGTTCTGTTTTTCTGATTTGTGCAAGCCCCAAGTTAATTGGTTGAAATTTTGACGTCCACCCCCAGTAGTGTCCACCTCATTGATTAATTGATCGAAATTTCTATGTGTTATGAATTTTATTTGGCTAGCAACGGGAAAACAGCGACGATGTGGCCATTTATTAAAGGAAAAGGGGGTGAGAAATTGTTGAATCTCCATCATCTCCTGGTGATCTAGCGTTGGTGGTCATTACTCATTAGGGGTGGTCTTTTGTGTTGGAACACCAAAATTTGTGTCATTGTGTGAACAAAAAAGGCTAATGACATGGTCAATTGGTCATCTAATTACCCCTTTCTATCTGATGACTTGTTGAAATTTTTCATGCATATCGTGTGTTTTGACATGGAGCCCCCCTCCCCCCCTTCCCCCCCCTTGTTTTGATCACGCTCCGCCACTGCTACAACTGGAGTCTTTATGTGCCAACCAATTGGATTCGGTAACTCCGGAACCACTTCACTAGTCTTGGCAAGTTGTTCTTCCTGTAGGTCTATCCATTCCCAAGCAACTGGATCTCGAGTATTCATGTCATCAAGTATTTCTATCTCCATCATAAAGATAGCGGGTATAAGTCAAAAGGTTAACTCGCTTATTCGAATTTGCTCTTTCATTATTACTGTAACTTTTTGTGTGCTTGATATAAAGTTTTGATTATAAAACTTTCCTTATGAACTGATAGCAAACGAAGTTTTTAAAGTGATGCATGGTTGGCGAGTGGGGCGAATAGGATCACGGCGGCCCCAAGAAAAACTGATGTCTCCACTCTGTCTATTACAACGCCTCTCTGAAGCCTTCCTGTTTGTGTATGCATAAATGCATAATGCATGAAAATGTTGTTTGAAAGGTAGCTTCGACTGAACTTGGTATCTGTTATCAGCTGGGCGTTCTGTCTTGCACTTTGAGGGTCTGACAGGTCGATGCCCAAGAATGCAAGAGCTGTGTTCGCCCTGGTTTTGCTCTTTTACCTTTCTTCTATTTTCTTTTGGTAGCTGTTGTAAGACATTATTGTTTTTGTTAAACGATACCAGAGAGGAAGCTCTTTTTATTAAAAGAAAATTAATTGGCGGTGGATATCTCTGAGTTGAACTTCCCCTGTTTCAGACAACACCAACGATGTGCTCGCGAACATGTTCCAGTCAAGGAAGGAGCAACCATGATCGAACACAATCTCCATCCCAAGGATATCGCAGATGACGGTTTTTTCTTTTTTTGAACACAGTACAGACACAGGCGCTCATATACATGCGCATGCACACAACCCAACGTAATAGATAACCCAAAATTGGAGCTGGGTTAACAAATCGCTGGCTCGTCCGACCCGACGTCGTCTCCTCCACCATCACCTCTTTCTCCGTGTCAGCGTTGTCCCGTCCGCCCAGCGGCATCAGCAATGCCGTCGGCCGTCCTGTACAGAGCTCCTCCCAACGAGTTTAGGCTGCTTCCTTTGTGCTTTCTGTCTTCTGAGTTCAACGGCGAATACAGATTTTCTTCGCTGTAATCCAGCAATCTATCATGTTGTGTATGTGTGAATATGAAACAATGAAAACTGAACCAAAAGTTACAAAAATGACACACACAAAAAAACTACAGAACGATCCAAAATAGTTACGGGCCTACGACTTACACGGAGTCGCCGCGCAGCCGCTACCCCAGTCCAAGGAATAAAGGAGAAGAGGCGCGACGAGCTGGGTGGGTGTGGAGGATGACGCCGCTGGGAAGATGAGTCGGCGCTGAGGTGGCGGAGGAGTGTCGGGACGGCGCCAGGGCGACGGGGGCCGCGAGCTACCGGCGACGAGCGAGCCGGCGGCAACGGCTTGGCTCTCGCTGGCTCGGGAGGACACCGCAGGCACAGGTATAGCCTCGTCTGATTCAACCTGATTGATGTGATGTGTGTTGCTGGGCATCATTTGGGCTGTGTGTTAATAGTTAGCCCAAAAATTGTGGTTTTGTGAAAACTTCTCCAAAAATAGGGTAAAGTGTTACTCCCTCCGTCCGGAATTACTTGTCATCAAAATGGATGAAAATGAATGTATCTAAAACTAAAGTACATCTAGATACATCCATTTCAATAACAAGTATTTCCGGACGGAGGAAGTATATGTTAAGTCCATGGGTGGAGTTAGCCAGTTGGCTAAACCACGCCCTGTCGCCCCCCCTGCGGAGTCTGGCATGGTAAAAACTATGAACTCACATGTCTTTTTTCTTTGTGATGAATAACTCGATTGAACAAACCGAGCGTCCCAGCATTGATACCGTCTGACTTACAAAACAGATTTATTGACACTGATTCCTAAACTACACTTTCAATCTTTTCTCAGTATGGTTTCAGCTACGGGGAGAATATCATACAAAAACCAATATTCAATGAATACTTCATGGAAATCATATTTTAAAGTTAGGCTTTTTTATTAAAATACGGGATGTTAAGAGGGTGATGTTTTATTTGCCACGCAAAATTTCAAGTTAAAATACATTACGAGATCTGAGCTATGAAAAAAAACATATTCAACCCTGTTCGGCACTATTGAACGCTGATTTTGTCTTTTTCATAGCTCACCAGTTTCTTCATGTACGTAGACGTTGGTTTTGTCCCTATAGCATCTGCATCACTAGTATTGCACGCTCGGTGCCACACCATCGTCTTCCTCCCCCCTCTCGTGCATCCTCCCTCAAGCACACGGCCACTCGCAGTCACCGTATTGTCGATCAGTGCATGGCCACACCGACCCAATGCCAAACAAGCTAGGATGGACCTCCGAAGCACACCCCAAATAAGAGTCAATAGTTGTGAAATAGCTATTGGTAAAATTTGCCATCTAGACCATATGATGATGAGATAGAGAATAAATGACTAGAGGGAGCAAAGGTGTATGTAAATTGAACTTTCCTTTATTTGACAAAGCTGGTTTAAAGAAATTGTTCAGAAAATAAACCTAGCCGAATAACGTAGAAGGAAAATCGTAATTTTCGAGCACTGTATAAATCACGATTTGAAATCTGATTTAAGTTTTTTGTTTGTTTTTATTTAAGATAATTAACACCATGACAATTAGAATCGCAATATCATCATGATTTACATTGTAATGATCAAGGAGAATGTAGCATCGAAACCCCATCAATTAGTTCTGCTTGTAGACGCCCTTTCCGTTAACCTGTGCAGCAGCAGATACCTCGACGGGGTTGCCCATCACTGCATATGGGCCCGTGGCGCGCCCGTCGCGTTCGTCACCTTCCGCAGCAGGAATTACTGAGCATCTCCAACAGGCGCGCGAAAAGACACGCGCGCGCGGTAAAACCAGCTTTTAGCGCGCGCGGAACGTTTTGCCGCGCTCCAGCGGTGGCGGGAAACTCGCGCGCGCTGGAGCCGCTTGCGCGCGCGCGAAAAGGCGGCAGCTCGCGCGTCATTTTTGGCGCACCGCTTCCGGCGCCTCTATAAAATGCGGCGCTCGCCACGCGCCTTCTCCACGCCTTCCTCTGCCACGCGCCTCTTCCTCCTCTCTGCCACGCGCGCCTCCACCGCTCCAGCGCCCCGCCACCCCGACGCGTCACCATGCCGCCGCGCCGCCGAGGAGCGTCGGGCTTCCGCGGCGTCCGTCTGCGACCCAACGGCGGGTACTATTCCGAGATACGCTCCGGCGAACTCCGGCTCGGCCTCGGCACCTACCAGACGGCGTACGAGCGGCGGCGTGGCGCCTAGGCAGGCCGCGCGGGCAGATGAATTTCCAGGACGTCTACACGCTCCAGCAGGCGCTGGACGTCGCCCCGCCGCCTCGTCTTAACACGGCAGAAGACCGTGCGGAGCACGCTGAGCGGCAGCGCCGCCTCCTCGTCGCCCAGGAGGACGAGCGGGTCATGGGGGAGTGGCGCCGGCGTCACCCGGAGGACGTCGCCTACGAGCAATCCTACTTGGCAAGGCGCCGCGAGGAGGACACGCGAAGGCGCCACAATTCGCGGGTGGAGAGGCGTCGGTGGAAGGCATTGGCGAATGCGCAGTCGGATATCGTTGCTGCAGGTGGGAGGTCGTTCTTCACGGAAAACAACGATCGTTGGTTGGACATATGGCTCGATACCTCGGACGACACCGACGAGTATGATGATGGTGATGATGATAGCGACTTGGAGTAGTTGCGCCGTAGTTTATCTATGCTTTCGAACTATCTATCTAGTTGCACCGATGTAAAATACCTTTGTATCATTTTTTATTTATGCAATCTATCTAGTTTTTATCCATGCTTCCGATTTATCTAAAAACAAAAAAAAAATGTGTGTACTGCATTTTTTGCGCGCTGCTGGAGCGGCGTGCGCTGCATTTTAGCGCAGCTGCTGGAGCCAGCGCTGCGCGTCGCGCCAAACCAGGCGATGGGCGCGCGGCAAACCAGTTTTTTGCGCGCGGCGCGTTCGGCGCCTGTTGGAGATGCTCTAATGCAACTTGGTGGCATCCTCCGCAGCCTTCGAGCCTTTCCTTTCGCCCGCCGTCGCACTGGCTTGCGCGCCGTCGAGCCTCTTGACGGTGATGTTGACAATGCCGTTACGGGTCTTCATCATGAGCCCGGTGTCAAACAGCCGGTAGCTGAGGCAATGCAGGTGGCCCGGCGGGCCGGCGCGGAAGTCCGCGACGGGCACGAGCGCCGCTGCCACGAACTCCTGCCGGCCGTCGCCCCTCTGGCGGTAGATCTCCACGTCGATCGTCCTCGACTGCTTCGGCACCGTCACGCGCACGGCCTCGCCCCAGTAGGGGTACCCATTGCAGTCGCCGTCCTCGTCGTTGAAGCCGGTACGGGCGGACGACGAGTCTGTGTTGACCGCGGCGAACGCGTCGCGATCCAGCGGGCGGCGCCAGAGCCACCCCGTGACGACCTTCTCCGCCGATAGTACGGTCACCTCCAGGGTCATCAGCTTCGCGCGCCACGACTTCCGCGGCTGCTTCGCGAACGACGACCGCCCCTTGAGCGCCATTGCTGGTTGGCTGCCGCGACGAGTTCGATCGTGCGCTATAGTGGATCGTGGAGGCGGGGCTCTGCGTAGTTATATTGATCGGGAGCAGGAGACGCACGCGTTTACTGGGTCAAAGTCAGGAATCTGTATCCGATCCGTTTGCTGTTCTAGGGTTTGGTTTCAGGTTTTCCGACGGTGGATGTGATTTGTTTCCCAAGAAAGATAGCTGGAGGGATGTTCGTCCAAGCTTCAAGGCGTTTATTTAAGACTAGTTTATTTAAGACTAGCAAAAAGGCATGTGCATTGCAACGGGATAAAAGAATACCATACGTTTTAAATTTATAAAATATTGTCTATAATTTGAGCATTTGTAACTACGGCCCACACAAAGATGGTCTTTGCCTACAAAAGTACAAGTTCAAGATTCCACATGTCTTCTATTTAAACATGGCTTGCATGTAGATTTAATACGTACAATGAAACGGACAAGTGATCTTCAATTTCGTCTCCAATTCAAATTTTTCTGAGATATTCATCCACAATTCGGATCAATACCAATATGAAAGAAAGACGGATAATGTACTGTTGAATAAATATTGCACCCTAAATAGTATTCTTTTTAAATGATTAACAGGTAAAAAAACATTATATTCATATTACATATATTTTGCTAATCAAATTTCATATATAACATGTTAAATTTGGAGTTACAGTTTAGATAATATGAGTATTTTAAAAACATTTAAATTTTGAGCTACAGTTTAAAACATATGAGTATTTTAAAAAACATTTGATATATACTATGGGTTTAATGTCAAAAAGATCGGGTTTTTTTTTATAAAATAGCATGATGAACTAAGAATACCTATTCCCTTTATTATATAAAATATATAATAAAGGCCCGTGCATTGCAATGGGGGAGAAAAAAATCACACGCTCTTAATTTACAAAAGATGTTTTATAATCTGAGAATTTTGTAGCTATTTCTTAAATACATGAAGAGTTGAAAAGGTTGTTAAAAATAGGATTTTTTTAATCATAAAAGAGGTTTTTTCTGTCTGGAAAAGAACTTTTTTTATGGTCTCCTGTTGACGCAGGTACTTGCGCTCCTATTCCATCACTATTTCTTGCCATACATGTCATAGGTAATGGTTCCTGTTTCATCACTATTTATTTCTTATCAAACTTTTCTTTTATTTTATATTTTGTCATGCATGCCTCCGTTTTACTTTTTTTCATGCATGTCCTCTTTTTCTTCTTCTTATATATAGGAGAATAGCGCAACATCTCATCTTTTATCGGATCTCCTCTGCATTTTCTCTTTTATTTATTTTATAGCAGACATCCCATCTTTATTGGGTCCTTTTATTTTTTGTCATGCATGTCCTTATTTATTAGGTGTCTCTAACAAATTTATCTTTAATCTGATGTTCAATCCTAATTTTGTTGAGGTGTTCATCTCCAATCTGAATCAGTACCGGTATGAAAAAAACGGATAACGCATTGTTGATAACATTGCAGCCTAGATTTTTTTTTAAATTGTTAACAGGTAATATAACATACTATTTAGATTCTGCATAATTTTCTAATCAAATTCCATATATAATATGTTAAATTTGGAATTACGGTTTAAAAGATGTGAGTATTTTAAAAAACATTTGATATGTACTGTGGGTTTAATGTCAGAAACATCGGGGGTTTTCTACAAAATAGCATGACGGACTAAGAATACATATTTCTTTTATTAGTGGGTATAGATTATTATTATTATTATTGTTGTTATTAGTAGGTATATATCATGTAGTGTATAGGGCAAATACACGTTCGGAAAGATTATAAAGGATATAGCATGTGGCGACTGCAAGAGCCGAACGTACCGTCAACGATCCTTATTCGCTCATACAAAACATACTCCAAGCCTTGCAAATTTTGGTGGTCAAATAACATTCGAGGAGCTCTATACAAAAAAGACAAAAATACTCAAAATGTATGTGCACCGTTGACCAACATTTGTAAAAAAAATTGTACAATTCTTCTCGGATGTCATTTGACCATCAAACTTGGCAAGCCTCTAACATTTGTTGATACTCATTTTCACAAAGTTTCAGATTTTTTTCAAAATGCTTTGGTATATTTTTTTGCGTGGATGCACCGTAAATGCACGGAGGATGAGTTCAGCCACTACTTTCGCCAGTAGTAGTAGTAGTACAACTCCTTTTTCCTTTTTTGAAATAAGTAGTAGCGCAACTCAGTTGCGTGGAAGGCGCAATTGTTGGTCTGATCCAAAGGCACCGAACTGCGTCCTCGTCATGCTATCTGGGAAGGAGACTAGCACGATTCCACGACCTGTCTTCCACGCAATCAGCGAACTGCTTCGTGCGCACTCCTGGAACCGCTCCAGATGGTCGGGAGGCGCTCTTCAGCCTTCTCTCGACAGCAGCAACGTCATGGGTCTTCGTCCTCGAGCGGACGGGGACCCCGACAGTTTTTCTCCAGTAGGGAGATAGAATAGATCTAGTTTTCTGTCATGGGTGATGCATCAATGGTGAAGATAGAGTCATGTCGGAACAATCTATTTCTGCTCTTTCTTTATCTCGGTGGTGTTCTAATGGGCGGCACCGAGGAGCATGTGGGTCTGCCTTCGTGCTAGTCTTCAGCTCTGGTGAGATTTGTGTTTGATGGCCTACGCACGACACTTTCTTGGGTGGCAATGGTGTCAACTGTAGTGGTAGTGTTTGGTGTCTTGCAGTGGGATGCGTGGATGGCAGTAAACAGTGGCACTCTTCATTAACAGCGTCAGATGAAGCTGATGTTGGGAAACGTTGCATGGAAAACAAAAAAAAAATTCTACGCACACACAAGATCTATCCATGGAGGTCCATAGCAACGAGAGGTGGAGTGTATCTACATACCCTCGTAGACCGTAAGCCCAAGCTTTTAACAACGCGGTTGATGTAATCAAACTTCTTCGCGCTCCAACCGATCAAGTACCGAACATACGGCACCTCCGCGTTCTACACACGTTCAGCTCGGTGATGTCCTCCGCCTTCTTGATCCAGCAAGACGGCGGGGTGGTAGATGAGTTCCAACAGCACGACGGCGTGGTGACGGTGATGGTGAAGTGATCTTCGCAGGGCTTCACCTAAGCACTACGAATATATGACCGGGGGTGTAAATGGTGGAGGGGGCGCCAGACACGGCTAGGTAATTGTCTGTTGTGTGCTAGGCGTCCCCTTCTCACATATATATATAGGTGGGAGGGAGGGAGGAGC
>NC_041389.1:509694349-509802499 GCF_002162155.2 Triticum dicoccoides
TTCCGGTGATCCGATTCCTTCCTGGTACGTCCCAAAACACTTTCGATGTTCAAATATCATCATCCTATATATAAATCTTTACCTCTCGACCATTTCGATACTCCTCATCATGTCCGTGATCTCATCCGGGACTCCGAACAACATTCGGTCACCAAAACATATAACTCATATAACACTATATCGTCAACGAACGTTAAGCGTGCGGACCCTACAGGTTCAAGAACTATGTAGACATGGCCGAGATATCTCTCCCGTCAATAACCAATAGCGGAATCTGGATGCCCATATTGGCTCCTACATATTCTACGAAGATCTTTATCGGTCGAACCGTTATGACAACAATACGTAATTCCCTTTGTCCATCGGTATGTTACTTGCCCGAGATTCGATCGTCGGTATCTTCATACCTAGTTCAATCTCGTTACCGGCAAGTCCTTTTACTCGTTCCGTAATACATCACCTTGTGGCTAACTCCTTAGTCATTTGCTTGCAAGCTTATGATGTGTATTACCGAGAGGGCCCAGAGATACCTCTCCGATACTCCGAGTGACAAATCCTAATCTCGATGTATGCCAACTCAACAAACACCTTCGGAGGTACCTGTAGAGCATCTTTATGATCACCCAGTTACGTTGTGACGTTTGATAGCACACAAGGTATTCCTCCAGTATCCACGAGTTGCATAATCTCATAGTCGGAGGAATGTGTATTGGCATGAAGAAAGCAATAGCAATAAACTGAACGATCATTATGCTAAGCTAACAGATGAGTCTTGTCCATCACATCATTCTCCTAATGATGTGATCCCATTATCAAATGACAACACATGTCTATAGTTAGGAAACCTTAACCATCTTTGATCAACGAGCTAGTCTAGTAGAGGCATACTAGGGACACGGTATTTGTTTATGTATTCACACATGTACTTTAAGTTTCCGACCAATACAATTCTAGCATGAATAATACATCTTTATCATGAATAAGGAAATATAAAATAACAACTTTATTATTGCCTCTAGGGCATATTTCCTTCAGTTGACGGCCTTAGGATCTAGCGGACACATGGAAGAACCCGGCCGACATGCCACAAAGCCTCGGTATCGTCTGAAAGGATCGATATGGTTGACTAGAGGGGGGAGGGGTGAATAGGCAACTAACACTTTTTAGACTTTTCTATAACAATTTAAACCTTGCAAAGAAATAGGTTGTCTAGATGTGCAACTACGTGGACAACCTATATGATGCAAAGACAATAAGCACACAAGCAAGCAATGGATATAGCACACGTAAGCTTGCAAAAGTAAAGGGACAAGATAACCAAGAGTGGAGCCGGTGGAGACGAGGATGTGTTACCGAAGTTCCTTCCTTTTAAGGGGAAGTACGTCTCCGTTAGAGCGGTGTGGAGGCACAATGCTCCCCAAGAAGCCACTAGGGCCACCGTAATCTCCTCACGCCCTCACACAATGTGAGATGCCGTGATTCCACTATTGGAGCCCTTGAAGGCGGCAACCGGACCTTTACAAACAAGATTGGGGCTATCTCCACAACACTTGGAGGCTCCCAACAATACCGCGAAGCTTCACCACAATGGAGTATGGCTTCGAGGTGACCTCAGCCGTCTAGGGTGCTCAACACCCAAGAGTAACAAGATCCGCAAGGGATAAGTGGGGGGAATCAAATATCCTGTGGTGGAAGTGTAGATCGGGCCCTTGTCACCCAATCCCGAGCAAATCAACAAGTTTGATTGGCTAGGGAGAGAGATCGAGCGAAAATGGAGCTTGGAGCAACAATGGAGCTTAGAGGTAGAAGAGGTAGTCAACTAGAGGTAGAAGACACCCCTTATATAGTCGTGGGAAAAAATCCAACTGTTATCCACATGTTCATCCCGCAACACACGGTACTACCGCTCCAGGGGCGCGGTACTACCGCGAGGCTGTGCGGTACTACCGTGGCTGACCACAGTACTACCGCGACAGCAGCACAGGCCGGAACTAGCCTGACAAGGGGGCGGTACTACCGCTTGCGCAGTACTACCGCACCCACTTGCGGTACTATCGCAAGGCAGGAAAGTCACGGCCTGGGAAGGGCGCGGATGAAATAAATTACATCCGTGCCTACTTCCGCTGAAACTGAGGTGGTACAAAAGTCCGACGCAGTACTACCGCTCTCGAGGCACGGTACTACCGTTGCGGGCGCGGATGTAAAAAATTACATCCGCGCCTACTACCGTGACGCTGCGGTACTAGGTAGGAGGGCCATGGTACTACGACTCCTGGGGAGCGGTACTACCGTGGGTCACCGCGGTACTACCGCGCTGGACGAGCGGTACTACCGTGGGTGGCGCGGATGTAAAAAAATTACATCCGCCCCTACTACCGTACCGAAGCGGCACTAGGCCTGGGAGTCGCGGTACTACCGCTCAAGATGAGCGGTACTACCGTGAGCCACAGCGGTACTACCGCTGGTACTTGCGGTACTACCGCAAGTACATCAGTAGTCGTCAGATTTCAGCACAACCAAGATAACAAAGAGAAGCTCCAGAGTGCAAGGAAAGGTAGGACAAGTGTACGTGTCGATTCCACCCAAACCTTTCCGACGCGGACCCCCTCTTAATAGTACTGCTCTCCTACGACTCAAATCCACCAAAGAGAAACGTAGAACAACGCCGACTTCAATAGTCTCTGAGGGGCACCGAATCGTCTCGTACCTAGTGATGAAGTATCTGAGAAACTCAAGGCACACGATTAGTCCGCAAGAGCATTGTCATCAATCACCAAAACACCCAAGGGATAAATGTGACCTTACAATCTCCCCCTTTTTGGTGGATTGATGACAACACGGGATTTGCACAAAGATAAGATGATTTAGAGCAAAGGCAAACCCCACCTCTCTAAAATATAGACGGGCTCCCCCTAGGTGTGTGCACTCTAAATGAATGCTTTGGACTGCATAGCACACAGACTAGGATCAACACCCCCCCTATATTTTAGAGACCAAGGCACGATAACTAACATAGCATAGCAAGAAGATAGCACAATATAACACAAGCTCGCTAGGATAGATAGAGTGCAAACGTCTTACACCGGATGAAGTAAAGCTACCGAGATTCAAACGAGAAAGCAGCAAATAGTTCAAACGAGAAAGCAGCAAACACACGACACACTCGCAAATCCCTACACTCTCTCCCCCTTTGGCATCGAGACGCCAAAAAGGCGGAGAGGACACCTACACACAAGAGGTGGCTCAAGCAGGGAACTCGTCCCAACCCTCTCCGTCGGTCTCCTCGGCAGCAGGGATGGTCTCCTCGACATCCTCCTCAGACTCAGTCCACCTGTAGCCCTGCTTCTCCATCCACTCGGCCTCTGGAGTGATGTGCTCCTCAGACCCGCCAGACACTGCCTCACCATAGAGCTGCAAGATCTTGTTGTCCCGGCGACGACTCTCCTTGGATGCCACGTGAGTCCTGTACTGCCCCTTGGCTTGCATGCAGAAAAGAGTCTTCATCTTGTCCTTCAGCTTCTTGGCCCATGATGGCATAGTGGCACTCTGGGAAGGCCTAGCAGCACGGCCCTCAGCAACGTCCTCGGCGCCAGCATCCTCCTCATCAACAGCAGCCCTAGCAGCAGTCGCCTCGGCACGAGTAGTGGTGTTGGCCCAGTTGGATTTGATACGCAGACAGATGGGCTCATGGCGAATCCAGTCTGGAGCAAGGAACTCCTCATCAGGGAACATCTTCTCCCCAAGTCTTCGAAATCAGCAGAAACAGATAGGGCCCATAGATAGGCACCTTGCGGTTGAACACTGCAAACCGGAGCTCACACCACATGATGTGTGAGACATCAAGTGGCTGAGACTGAGACGAACAAGCCTCCTTGCAAATGAGCATCATGTCCACCATATAGGCATGAACCTTGTCTTTGTCACCGATGCTAGGGAACAAGGAGTTGCGGAAGATGCGATACATGATATCTAGAAAAGAGTTGAGCACCAAAGTTGTCTTCCCACTCGCGAGCACCTTCTCAACCATGAATGGTGCAAGCTTGTCCTTGTTGGCAGACTCAGCATTGGCATGGGGGCGAACACCCACTGGAGTTATGAGCCCATCATCAGGAACCCGGAGAAGATCCATGAACTCCTTCCAGGTAGCAGACAGTTTACGACCATTGGTCATCCAGGTCATCGTCCGTTCCTCATTGGAGTGAAAGTAGACTGAAGCAAAGAACCGACAGATGAGCTCAGGGTCATAGTCCAGGTGGAAGGATAACACATGCTCAATGCCAAACTGCTCTACCAAGTCCAGAGCCTCTCCAAAGTAGTCACGGAACTTGTCCTTCCTCATGTGATGCATATCAATCCACTTCACCTCCACGTAGGTATTCTGCTTGTTCTTGATGACATCCAGATAGATGTTGGTCTGTTGCTTGTTCCAGAACAGCTCACAGCCTCTAACAGTGGAACGCGGGTGCACATAAGGGTGAAGCTGCCTGAGACGGACATAATCAGCTGAGGCAATCTCATCCATGCCCTTAGCGGGCTCCTTGTGCTTGCTAGCTGAGTGCTTGACATTGCGGTTGGAGGCAGACGAGCCTTCTGGTACTTCACCTGGGTTGTGCAGACGTTTGGAGCCAGTGTCACGACTGGGATTGGACCGACGAGAGCCACCACCTGAGACACACACGCAAAACACCAAAGACGCAAAAAAGAAGATCAATGCAAAGGCCACGATAAAGCACAAGAAACACATAGAAGACATACGAGAAAGTTGGCATGCGATAGAAGTGAGCCACGGTAGAACTGCCACTGTCTGCGGTACTAAAATATTAGTACCGCTCCAAACGCGGTAGTACCGTGCGAGGTCACGGTAGTACCATGATTGGAGCGGAAGTAGAATTTTAGTACCGCACAGAGCGCGGTAGTACCGCTCCCGAAGGGCGGTAATACCGTGCAGGCAGTAGTGCCGTGCCATACGGGCGGTAGTACCGCATCGCGTCAGATCTAACTGGTGATTTGAATCTGAAAAGAACCGCGAAACAACGGCGGTGCTACAGTGATCAGATCTAGCGCAAGACAACAATACAAGTATAAATCCTATGCAATACCACGCTCCTTCATCCTACTCTTGCAGAGATTAAGCCTAGAATCTCAAGAACACACAAACCTCCCCCAAAACCTAGAAACACCAAACACCAACAACACGGAGAGGGAGTTGGGGAAAAACCTTGGTCCATAGCAAGAGCACGTGGTGGGGAATGATCCCACCGGTCGGAATCACGGGAGCGCAGCCGGTGGAGGAGATCCGGCGATGAACGCCGGCTCCGTTCTTGAGCGACGGAGAGAAGGAGATGCGTGGGAAAGGACTGCGAATGGGTATGGGGAGTTAGAACTCCCCTGCCCGTCCTTATCCCCACGCGCTCGAACCGGTGCGGTAGTACCGCGTATCATCGCGGTAGTACCGCTCGGGCGGAAGTACCGCGCCGAGGCGGTAGTACCGCTCATCCAGGCGGTAGTAAAAAATTACTGCCGCGTGGTGACAGTAGTACCGTGCTCCCGCAAGCGGTAGTACCGTGGCTGGCTGCGGTAGTACCGTAGCTGGCCGCGGTAGTACCGTGAGCTTAAGGCACCACAAGTTTTAACACGAGTAGAAAAAACCTTTGCACGGAAACTTTTCACACACAAGAAACCACAGGAACATGCACAAACCAGAGGCAAAAAGACAACAAGAAACCACCAAGCGACAAAGCCTCTCGAGGAGAGAGGGCGATGGCTGAGGCCACCTATGTTTGAGTTGGATGGTATGGCACCGCGAAGAATTATCCTTGGGCCCATGACCAAAACTCGTCTTTGAAGCACAAGTACCATAAAAAATGGCTAATATGAAAGAGGTGATCGATTTATGCATGATGGGGGGAGGGAGAGTTCATTGAGAGAACAACACTCCCCCTATGTCTGTGCCTACACCTAAACTAGACAACACGTTGAGTGTGGTGGGGGGTGTATGGGTTCAAGTCACATTGCTCAAATCAATGATATTTAGCTCATGCCTTAACTCGCGAAATCTTGCTTCATCCAAGGGCTTCGTGAAAATATCTGCAAGGTTATCATGAGTGTTGACATACTTGAGCTCGATCTCCCCTCGCCTAATGTGATCCCGGATGAAGTGATACCGAATCTCAATGTGCTTCGTCTTGAAGTGTTGTACCGGGTTGAGAGAAATCTTGATGGCACTTTCATTATCACACCAAAGAGGCACTTTGTCACAAATGACACCGTACTCCTTTAGAGTTTGCCTCATCCATAGGAGTTGTGCACAACAACTACCGGCCGCCACATGTTCCGCTTCGGTGGACGAGAGAGACACACAACTTTGCTTCTTGGAAGACCAACTTACCAAAGAGCAACCAAGAAATTGGCACCCTCCGGAAGTGGACTTCCTATCCACTTTGTCCCCCGCCCAATCGGAATTCGTGAAACCTTCAAGCTTGAAATTTGCTCCTCTTGGGTACCATAAGCCAAAGTTTGGGGTATGAGCCAAATACCGAAAGATTCGCTTGACCGCCACATAGTGACTTTCCTTTGGTGCAGCTTGAAACTGTGCACACATCCCCACACTCAACATGATATCCGGTCTAGATGTGTGGGGTTGGCTGCGACATATGCCAAAGGATGGCTTATCATGGTGGGAGCGAGTAGAACGTCACCGGTGCCTGGAAGCGGGATGAGGCGAAGACATGCACGCCGGCGGAACTTACCCAGCTTCAGGGCTCTCCTAGGAGATAACACCCCTACTGCTGCTCTGCGGAGTCTCCGCATGATCACTAAGGCAAAGTGACTACAATGGTGCTCCTGGAGCTGTTCCGGGAGGCAGGAGAGGGCAAGGCTAGCTCTCTCCTCCCTGTGCTATCTGGTCTATCTCTATCTAGGTCCGAACCCTTTGCATGGGTGCTCCGGGGGGTTTATATAGGCCTACCCCCCGGGGGTACAATAGTAATCCGGCTGGGCGCGGGTCCCAGCCGTCTCTCTCTCAGGCCGCCGTCTTCCCCGCCGGCTTCTGGGGCCCGCCGACTGGCGGGTCCCGCGGATAGGCTTGATACTGTAGCGGCACTCCTGATGATGAAGGCTCGGTCATTGGGTCGTGACAACAGTGCCGCCATCTATCGGGCGATCACTGTTGCCATTCCCCATCCTATCTGGTTAATGGCTCGTGGGGCCCTGGGGAGGAGTCGGCCGACTCCAAGGAGGCCGACTCCCACAGGTCCGTCTTCGGGGCGGCCAGGCCGCCTTCGGCCCACCCACTGACAGGCGGCCCCGCCGTCTTCGGGCCATATAGGCTGGCGTCGTGGGCATAGTGTGTGGCGCACTGTGGCTGAGGTCAGGGCACGCATGGCAACAGTGTCGCACGTCGCCGGAGATCTTCCAGCGATACGGCTCACTGTAGCCATGCCGGCCCTTCGTAAGCAGGGGGAATGGCCACGCCGTGACCGTACCCCACATCGTACTTCGGGATGAGGGAGGAGTCATGGGCCGACTCTCCATAGTCGGCCTCTCTGGAGGTCGCCAACTTGGAGTCGGCTTATCTTGGAGTCGCCGTCTGGGACTCGGCTTGTCTTGGAGTCGCTCCTGGGACTCGGCTTGAGGGGCGCGGCCTGCCCCGATGTCTTGAAAGGTCCTGGGATTTGGGTTAGCCTACCCGTGGCCCAATACTCCGACAGTAGTCCCCGAAGCTGGTGAAGCCCTGCGGACACTGCATTGTGGGGCTTCAATAGTTTCAACCTTCCAGGAGCGGGCTCTGGAACTCGGCTGCCGTCTTCCCTTGGGCCGACTGTCGAGAGTCGGATGTTTAGCGAAGAGCAGCGGCTCGAAAGTCGCGGCGGGAAACCAGGCGGCGTGCCTGATACGCTTCCCCGCAGCCATCAGGGCGGTCCTATCGCGCAGCGCCACGTGGAGAGGGCAGTCTGCCTGCCCACGCGCGCGACAGGACGGGCCGTTAGGTGGGGCCGGCCACTACCGTGCCTCGACATATGAACGGATCTTTTGCGGCCGTGGACGGTTGGTTTTCCCATGTCGTTACTGTGTGCAGTAACTTCGTGGGGCAAATCATGGGGCGGCGTGGGGCTCGTGCGCAGTTAATCCCACGCCCGCCCCCTCGGCTCCTCAGCCCACAGGGCTATAAGTAGGGGGGAGCGGAGCGGCACAGCATGCGCGCCCTTCTTCCCCGCTCCCCCGCCTCATCTTGCTTTCTCTTCCTCCTACCTCCGTCGTTGAGCAAGAGCACTCCATACCACGGCGATGAGCTCTTCCTCCGCCGTGGCCCCCGCCGTGCGCTCCGGCGTGTGGGACGGCTCGGAGGTAGAGGAGGAACACATCGAGTTCCTCCGCCGGACACGCCGTCTCCCCAGCGCGGACCTCGTGCGCGCCCGTGCCGCGCCAGAGGGGGAGATCCGGCCGGTGCCGGAGGAGGGCGAGCGGGTCATCTTCCGCTCGCACCTCATGCGCGGCCTGGGGCTGCCGGCGAGCGGCTTCTTCCACTCGTTCTTGGAGTTCCACAGCCTTCAACCGCACCACCTCACTCCGAATACGGTGGTGTTGCTCTCCGCCTTCGCCACTCTGTGCGAAGGTTTCCTCGGCGTTCTCCCCACCATCGAGCTGTGGGGAGAATTCTTCTCTTCTAAGCTCGGCACGCACATCGCCGGCGTGCCGGCTCAGTGCGGCGCCTTCATCGCGGTGCGGCGCTCGATCACGCTGATCAAGTCGGTGAAGATGTGGCAGCGCTCATACTTCTACGTGAAGAACCTCGCCTCCGACAGCGACTGGGTCAACCTGCCGCCTTACAACGCCGCCCCCCTAACTGGGAGGCTCCCCAGCTGGTCTCACCGAGTCAAGACGTTGACTCCCGCCGGAGCCGCCGCCGTAGCGCGACTCCGAGTCTTGACGCAGTCGGAGGGTCTCGTCGGGGCCGACTTGCTGGCCGCCTTCGTGGCGCGCCGAGTTCTCCCGCTCCAAGGCCGGCCTCACCTAATCTGTTAGATGAGTGGCCTCCGAGACCCGAGTCGGATGAGCACCAAGGAGATGCCCCGCGCGGAGGTGGCAAACATGGTGAATCATATCGCGAACTGCGAGTTCGGGGAGGACTGGCAGTTCGGCAAGGAGCCGTACTCGCGCGACAACCCCCCACCAATGGTAAGTCGCGTCCCTCTATTGTTTTGTCTTCTTTGCAGCCGACTCCGGCTTCTGACTCTTGTCGGTTTCTTCTGAGCTAGAATCCCCTTATGCAGCCTGCAGCCGGCACCACGAGACAGCCCCGCGAGTATGTTCCCGATCGTGCGGACAGCGACGTCGACGACCCTGACTTGGGGGCGGCGGCGATGGAAGCCGACGCCGAAGGCGGGGGAGAAGGAGCAGAAGGCGACTTCAGGCCCTCGGCCACCTTCGCCGACTGGCCTGACGACGCCGCCAAAGGGGAAGTCGCTCCGCGCCACCAGCCGAGGGTCGGCTCGTCGGGCGCCGGCTCCTTCGCCGGCCTGGCCGGCCAAGGCGGCGCGAACAGGCGTCACGCCGGGCCGAGTGCGCCCGGCGGCAAATTGAAGAAGTTCAAAGGGGCGGCCGCCGCGACCAAACGGGAGGAGGTGGCCGCGAAGGCCAACCGCTTCCGAAGGGAAGTGAGAAGGCCGCCGCTAGTCTCTGCGTAAGTCTCTACGCTTTTTTTTATTTTCCTTCGTTGAATCTTGTCCGAGTCTTCTTTTATACTCCCTCCATTCTTCTTCAGGGCCCCTCTTTCCCTTGAGAGAGTCGCCGTCCCCTCCGTCATGGGGTCGGCAGAGACGTCCGCCAATACTCGGCGGGCCGACCCCGCCGCCGACCTCTGGGAGGCGACGGAGCGAAATGCGCGGGAGAAGCGTGAGGAGGAGGAGGCCGAACGTCTGGAGAAGGCGGAGGCCGACAGGGCGGCCGCCTCCGCCCAGAAGAAGCTGGAGGATGCCGAAGCCGCCCTTGCGGCGAGACGGCGTGCCGAGGAGGCCGCGCATCATCGATCGGCGATGCTCGTCCCCCCACTGTTGTCTGCACCGCCGCCTTCGGAGTTCACGGGGCAGACCGGGGAGGCCGGCACCGAGAACCCCATCATGGAGAAGGAGAGCGGCGAGGCTTCCATGTCGGACACTCTCGTGCCGCCACCGCCGCCTCCACCGCCGTCTGGGAGACCGCACGGCAAACAGCCGGTGGGTCCGTCGGAGCCGCCGATCACGGACAAGGCCGAGGCGCGGCTGCTTCTCCAAGTCGCCTCGCTGGTGCGCCGCCGTCTTGAGAGGGCGACCTCGGCGCCGCGACCTCGGGAGACCGGCGCCGCCAGCTCGGCAACCTTAGACGCCGAGGCCACAAGCGCCGCACCCACCGGGTGGTTGCGTGGAGGCGGCACCGGGCCGCTGAATCAAGCACTTCTGGACGTTCAGGCGAAGCTGCGCGCTGAAGGCGACGCCCTTCAAACTTGCACCAGGGCGCATCTGGCAGCACGGACGGCCGTCCGAGTACGTTTCCTTCTTCTTTTTGATTCTTGTTTTTCTTTGTGGGGGCTCGCCAGCGCACCCACTGGGTGTAGTCCCCGAGTTCCGGGCCGGCTGCAAAGCAGGCGGTTCGGAACTACCTCTGGCGAGTTCCAAATACTAACTTTGTCTTCAATGACTTATTGCAGGAGTATCACAACCTCCGCGCCACTGCCTTCAACCGCAATGTTGAGGAGTTGAGAAAGCGGGCTGCCGACTTGTTGGAAAGCCGGAGTAAGTTCTTCTTCTTCGCGGGGGCACGCTGGCGCACCCGCGGGCTGTAGTCCCCGAGATTTGGGCCGACTGCTGAGCAGTCGGGCCGGATCTTCCTGGCGATCTTCTTTGCTGACGACTTATTTGTCTCTTCTTTCGCTCTTCAGGAGCCAACGCCATTCTTCAGGAGCAGCTGGGCGAGGCCAATACCGCCCGGCGTGCCAAGGACGAGGAGTGTAGCAAGCTTGCTGCGGAGCGCGACCTGCTGGCGGCGCAGCTGGCCGAGCAGAAGGAGCTGCTCAAGAAGGCGTAGGACGAGGCCGAGAAGAAGGAGGCGGCTCTCCTGGCCAAGTTCGAGAGCGAGCGCTCCTCCTGGACTGACAGGGAGGCGATGCTAACCTCTGGCTTCCACGAGATCGAGGATATTGTTGATGGTAAGTTTCTTTCGTTTCTTTGGGCTTCCGACTATGTGTCAGGCCGACTTCTGATTTTTCGACTTGCTTCTTTTTTGTCTTGGTAGACTTCTTCCCTGGTCAGTCGCAGGCAGTCCCTCTGGCCATCGAGGCTGCTCGTGAGGCGTGAAGGGCAAGAAGTGAGGAGGTCGCCGCTAATGCCCCCCGAACCGTCGATGAGCAGCTTCTGAGCATTGAAGCCCGTCTTCGTCCGGCCCACCGGCGGATGCGCCGGCTTCAGCATGCCGGCGCCCAGGCGGTTGCCGCTTTGTGGCTGGACATGCCGGCTTTGCGCACCGCCATTCGGACCGCTGACTGGCTGGAAGTCGCTGCCGACCGTCTTGAAGCTTCGAAGGGTTCCTCGGCCCGGGCCGGAACGCGCCGGGCCTTGGAGTTTGTCAAGGCGTGGTATCCGGGGCTGGACCTAGACCGTCTGGTCGCGTTCCGATCAGAAGCCCAGGCCGAGCTGGAGGCCGTGGAGGGCGCCCTTATCGAGCATGCGGCGGCCATCGCCGAGTACACGGACACCAGTGTCTTCGTGCCCGAGCGGTCTGAAGGCGGCGAGGAAGTGCCGCCAGAGTGGTTCAAGATGAACTCGGAGTATGGCGAGGACTCGGCGGAGGTGATCGACTCCAGCACCAAGGAGGAGGACGAGGCGGAGGACGAAGGCGAGGCAGAGGTGCCAGAAGAAGGAGCAGGCGGCCAGCCTCAGCTCGATCGCGCCTCCAGCAACGAGCCGCGTCGAGAGAAGGCGACTGCCGCCGGAGGCGATCGAACCGAGACCGCCCAGCCGACTGCCCCGGCGCCTGACACTACCGTCTCGTCCGATCCTCCGATCCCAGATGCCGCCTCCTAGGCTGCCTTTTCCGCCTCTGCTTGTTTGTCTTAGTAATCTTTTGAAAACTTTGTTAGATTCGAACAATTCCACCCGCGGGGTGTATCTTGAACTTCTATTCGAAGGTTTGGCCAAGGGCCTATGTAAATATTTATCCGATTTCCGTCTTTCCTTGCTTACTGCTCTTTAGGCTTTTCCCTTTGCCGCCTTCCTTTAGTCGCTGCCTTGCCAGTCGGACAGCCGCTCTGCGGACTGTCGCTGGGTCAAGTGCTTGGCTACTTCGGGAAGGCAAGTACTTGGCCATTTAGAGTTTCTTTAGCAAGTCGGATAGAAAGCGACAGACCGACTACCCAAGAGTCGGCCGTCCTTGATAGAGGTTAATAAAGACGGCGAGCCGACTACTCATGAGCCGGCTTTCTGCTTCAGAGATGTTGGAGGCCGTCTTACGCTATGTTCGTGCTTTAGGTCCTTAGCCATTTTTCGTGTGGGCGCCCGTTCTTCCTCACTCCTGCCTGCCTCACAGTCGCTCTGCGAGCTGCGGCTTTGCTAGGAGGCGGATTGGGCACCGCACACTACTTGTCTGACTGCGGGAAGCTCCTCATAGCGCAAGGCGGTGAGTCCCGGGCCGACTAGTCTGGCCCGGTGCCAAGCGGCTTGTAATGAAAGTAATGTACTCGAAGGCATAATTCTTATCATACAGATAACGAAAAGGGCAGTCCCCGAGCTCGTCTCGGGGGGCCCAAAGTCTTAGTACTTTAATACAAAGGGGTAGTGCGATACATACTGCATCAACTGTAAAATCTTCGAAGAAGATTTGCATTCCACGGGCGCTCTGTCTCTTTGCCGTAGTCGTCCCTCTTGCGCGCTTGGGGCTTCTGAGCGTCGATCAGATAGTAGGCGTCGTTCCCTAGCACCTTGCTGATGATAAAGGGGCCTTCCCAAGGTGCCGACAGCTTGTGCTGGCCGGCTGTTCGCTGGATCAGCCGGAGCACAAGGTCCCCTTCTTGGAAAGATCTTGGCCTGACCTTCCTGTTGTAGTATCGATGCAGACTCTGCTGGTAGATGCTGGACCGGCTGAGTGCCAACAGCCGGCCCTCTTCCAGCAGATCGACACCGTCTTGACGTGCTTCTTCTGCTTCTTCCTCGGTGTACATGGTGACTCGCGGGGAGTCGAACTCTATGTCCGTTGGGATGACGGCTTCGGCACCATAGACGAGGAAGAAGGGTGTGAAGCCGGTTGACTTGTTTGGAGTCATGCGCAGACTCCAGAGGACGGCTGGCAGCTCCTCAAGCCAACAGCCGGCAGATCGCTCTAGCGGTACGACGAGTCAAGGCTTGATGCCGGATAAGATGAGGCTGTTCGCTCGCTCCACCTGGCCGTTTGACTGCGGATGGGCAACGAACGCTAAGTCCAGTCGGATGCCCTGTGTCGCACAGAAACGGGCCAAGGCGCCTTTGGCAAAATTCATGCCATTGTCGGTGATGATGATGTGTGGGATGCCGTACCGAGTTGTGATGTCAGCGATGAAGGTCACTGCAGTCAGACCATTCAACTTCTTGATGGGTTTCACCTCCACCCACTTGGTGAACTTGTCCACTGCGACAAGTAGGTGAGTCAAGCCACCTCGTGCCGTCTTGAATGGTCCCACCATGTCCAGGCCCCAGACTGCAAAGGGCCAGGCGATGGGGATAGTCTTGAGTGCGGAAGCTGGCTGAAGTGGCTTGGAACGGAAAATCTGGCACCCCTTGCACTTTTGGACTAACTCTTTGGCCTCTTCCAGGGTGGTTGGCCAGAAGAAACCGTGCCGGAAGGCTTTGGCGACGAGTGCCCTGGAGGCCGCGTGGTGACCGCACTCGCCCTCATGGATGTCTCTGAGGATTGCTTGGCCTTGTTCTACCTCAACGCAGCATTGGAAGACACCGGTAACGCTGCACCTGACCAGCTCTTTGTTGACTATGGTGTAGGCTGCTGCTCGGCGTTGCACTTGTCGAGCCAAGATTTCATCGGTTGGCAGCTCTCTGTTTACTAAGAACCTGAGGATGGGCTGGGCCCATGAAGGTGCTGCTATTTCTTCAACTGTCACTAGTGCGACTTGGACAAGGGCGGCCAGGCTGGGAGGTGGCGGGTTGGAGTCCGCAGTCGCTTGCTAATTTGACAAAGTCCCGGGGCCGACTGGAGCAGTCCCCGGGCCGAGCTCTGGAGTCTTCGATCTTGCCACTGCAGTCCCCGGGCCGGGTTCTGAAGTTCCCGGGCCGGCTTCGACTGTGTGTTTCTTGGAGTCGGATCCGTCTTCCTCAGGCAGAGCCGGCATAAAGATTGAATCTGATTCTGGTGACGGCTTGATAGAAGGCTTGAGGAGGCGCTGGAGGGCGACACCAGATGGTATTGCCTGTCCGGTGGAGCCGATTCGTGCCAAGGCGTCTGCTTGGTCATTGTCGTTCCTTGGCACGTGGAGGAAGTCGCACCCCTCGAAGTATCCGCTGAGTTGCTGGACGAGGAAACGATAGCTCACCATATTTGCATCCATGGCGTCCCAATCGCCAGATGATTACTGGACCACCAAGTCAGAGTCGCCATAACACAGGATCCGGCGAATGCCGAGTTCTTTGGCAAGCCGGAGCCCGTGGATGAGCGCCTCGTACTCGGCCACGTTGTTGGAGGCGGCGAAGTGGATCTGCAGTGCATATCTGAGCTTGTCGCCCTTGGGGGAAGTGAGGACGACGCCGGCTCCCAAGCCGGTGCGCATCTTGGAGCCATCGAAGTGCATCCGCCAATGGGTGGAGTCGGGCGCTGGCGGCAGATACTGGGTCTTGGCCCAGTCGAACGAGGAAGTCGGCCAGCGCTTGCGACTTGATGGCGGTGTGGGGCTCGTAGTAGATGGTGTAGGGGGCCAGGTCGATGGCCCATTTGGCCACTTGGCCAGAAGCATCTCGGCTTCCGATGATCTCGGCCAGTGGAGCTGTGCAGACCACAGTGATTGGATGCTCCTGGAAGTAAGGCTTCAATTTCTTGGTGGCAAAATGCATGCCGTAGCACACCTTCTGGTAATGGGGGTAGTTCTGCTTGGAGGCCGACAGTACCTCGCTCAAGTAATATACCGGTCTCTGGACAGGCAGCGCCTTGCCTTCCTCCTTGTGCTCGACTACAATGATTGTGCTGACTACTCGGCTGGTGGCGGCAATGTATAGGAGCATGGGATCTTTGGGAGTCGGAGCCGCCAGCACAGGGGGAGTAGTCAACATCTTCTTTAGTTGGAGAAAAGCCTCGTCCGCCTTGGGAGTCCACTCAAAGAAGGTCGTCTTCTTCATGAGCTGATACAAGGGGAGAGCCTTCTCGCCCAGCCGACTGATGAATCGGCTGATGGATGCCAAACAGCCGGTGAACTTCTGCACATCTAACAGTCGTCTGGGTGCTTCCATCCTCTCGATGGCCTTGATCTTCACAGGATTGCACTCTATGTCGCGTTCGGAGACCAGGAAACCGAGGAGCTGGCCGGCTGGTACTCCAAAAACGCACTTCTCTGGGTTGAGCTTGATCTGGAATCGGTGCAAATTCTCAAATGTTTCCTTGAGGTCCTCCAGCAAGGTTCCACGCTTCTCCGTCTTCACCACTACATCATCCACATAGACGTGGGCATTTCTGCCGAGTTGCTTCAGGAGGCACTTCTACATGCAACGCTGAAAGGTGGCACCGGCCTTTCTTAAGCCGAACGTCATGGTCAAGTAGCAGAAGGCTCCAAACGGCGTGATAAAGGCGGTCTTCAGTCTGTCAGCCGGGTTCAGCTTGATCTGGTGATATCCTGAATATGCGTCTAGGAAACTCAATAGCTTGCATCCGGCTATGGAGTCTATCACCTGATCGATTCTCGGCAGAGCAAATGGGTCCTTGGGGCAAGCTTTGTTGAGGCTCGTGTAATCAATGCACATTCACCACTGCTTGTTCTTCTTCAGCACCAGTACTGGGTTTGCCAGCCACTCTGGAAAAAACACTTCCATGATGAAGCCGGCTGCCAGGAGCCGGGCTATTTCTTCTCCGACAACTCTTCTTTTTTCTTCTGACAGGCGGCGCAAGGGCTGCCTGACGGGCTTCATATCAGATCGGACGTGTAATTTGTGCTCGGCGAATTCCGTTGGGACACCAGGCATGTCCTTGGGGGACCATGCGAAGATGTCGCGATTCTCATGGAGGAAATCGACAAGCTCGCCTTCCTATTTGCTGTCAAGGCCTGTGCCCATGACAGCGTATCTCTCCGGGTGCTCCGGGTCCAATGGTATCTTCTTTGTTTCTTTGGCCGGCTTGAATGATCCCTCTGCTTCCGACTCCTTGGGGTCGGGCGATAACTCGGGCTGCTTGCCGGCCATCGCCACGACCCGATCGAGAAGCTGTTTCTCAGCCGCGATCACCAAGGACTCGGCCAGCCGACTACTTTCGGCCGCGCAAGCGGACGACTTCCTGTAGTCGCCGGACACGGTTAGGATTCCCTTGGAACTCGGCATCTTCATCTTGAGGTAGGCGTAGTGGGGAACCGCCATGAACTTGGCCAAGGCGGGTCGGCCAAGCAATGCGTGATATGGGCTTTCAAGGTCCACCACCTCAAACCATATTGGCTCTCGGCGGAAATGATCCTTGTCTCTGAAGAGGACATCTTTCAGGATCTTGCCGATTGGTGAGCAGGAAAGGCCAGGGACAATTCCGTGGAACACAGTCCGGCTGCTCTGAAGCTATCTTCGCTTGATTCCTAATTTCTCCATTGTATCCTTGTACAGGATGTTGATACTGCTGCCTCCGTCTATCAGTACTCGCGAGAAGCGAGCGGCCCGCCTATCAGTGGCGAGTGTGGCGCCTAAGACCAAGGCGTAGGAGCCTGGACTCGGCATCACCTATGGGTGATCAGCTCTGCTCCAACTGATAGGCTTTTCGGACCAATGCATGAACTCTGGAGTACTTGTCGCAACCGCATTCACTTCTTGCTGCTGTTGGCGCCTGCTGCGTTGATCATCCGCTACACTGGTGAACACCACATAGGCTCCGTGCTCATCCGGGAACTCGTGTTGTATCGCGCCGACTGGCCTGACGGCCGGCTGCTGGGGCGGCAGTGGAGGAGGCGGCCCAGTAGGAGGGGGAGGGAGCAGGCCATCCCCCTTGGCGACTCTGGTCAGCCAGTGGCATTTCCTGGTGGGGTGGCTTGACGGCTTCGCGCCGCTGTGGAACTTGCAGGGACCGTCTAGAGTCTGCTCGTAGGAGAAAGCCGACAGCCAGTTGGACTTGCCGCCCTTCTGTCGCTTCGCCGGAGGCGGTCCCTCCAACTGCTGGTCTTCTGCTGTTGCCACTTGCCGACTGTTGGAAGTCGGCTGCGGGGCTTTGCGCTTCTGGTCATTCTGCTGTTGCCGCTGACTGGTGTCTCCAGGCGGAGTTCTTCGAGCCTGAGGGGCGACTTTGCCAGTTGTGTTGACCCGAATCTCCGCCTTCATGGAGGAGTCGGCCGTGGCATACTTGTCTGCTGTGATCAACAGCTCATCGAGGGTCTCCGGCTCGTCGCAGAGGAGCTTGTGCTTGAGGAGGGTGCCTTCTCTGCACCCGGCAGTAAAGTACTCGATGGCCTGCACCTCATGCACGCCCTCGCAGGAGTTCCAGAGTTCACCCCAGCGCGTGAGGTAGTCGCGAGTAGACTCGTCAGGGCCTTGCACGCACAAGGAGAGTTGGCGTGGCTTGGCAGGTCGCTTGTACGTGCTGGTGAAGTTGCGGACGAAAGCCTCGGTGAAGTCGACCCAGCTGTTGATGCTGCGAGGCTTCAGACTGTTCAACCACGTCCTGGCCGAGCCCTGGAGCATGAGCGGGACGTATCTTACGGCAACACGCTTGTTGCCGTTCGCTATGTTGACGGCGGTGGAGTAGTCGATCAGCCAATCTTCCGGCTTCACGGTGCCGGTATATTTGGGCGTGTCTCGGGGGAGCGTGAACCCTTTGGGGAAGGGCTCATCTCGGATGCGGGGTCCAAAGCAGGGGGGACCCAACTCGTCTTCTTCTTCCAGCGCCAGGGATCGGTGGAGTCGGCCGATCCGGTGGCGGGCGTCGTTCTCTCTGACTCCCTCTCGGCGGCCAAGGCGGTCGCCGAGGGTCGGATGTTCCATGGGCGGCAGGGAGACTCGCCTTTCTCTGCGAGAAGGGGGAGGCAGGTAGTCGTCCCGCCATTCCACCGCTTTGGAGCGGCCGTCTTGGTCGCGCTCGATGGTGATGTGAGTCCGACTGTGGCTGACAGCCGGCTCCTTGTCCTTCTCCCCACGGGCCCCACCAGTCGGCGTCCGAGACGTCGCACCTTGGTCTCGGCGAGGCAGTGGGTCGTCGTTTTGGCACTGCGGCGCCTCGGTGCGGCAGCCGGCATCATTCTGCGCGGCAGCCGCGTCGAGGAGCTGCTGAACTCGCTCCGTCATTACGCGGCGCTCTTCGCCTTCGAAGTTGTCGAGCTCGTCTGCCGCCGCCTGGGCGGCACGGATATTCTCTGCGGGCGTGGCATACACAGGGCGATCAGCCCCGAAGAGGTTGGCGATTGCCGTGCCATGCTGTCGGACCGCGCCTAGGCGGCTAGGCCCGGTCGGAGCCGGCGAGCCGCCTACGACGCGATCCATCTCGTGTTGGTAAGCTTCTGACAAGCGCCTCATGCTTGCCAGCTTCTTCGCGCCCTTGACGAGCTGAAGGCGGAGCGCCTCCAGCGTCTCGGCATCGGCGTCTTCTGGAATTGGCGCTGCAAGGCCTCGCAGGGCCGCGTCAAGCGGGTCGTGCGCTCCTTCGCCGGAGCGCTCGCCGTGGTCGAGGACGAGGACCTCAGTGACGGTGCTTCCGCCGCTCCCCGCGTAAGAGAGAGGCTCGTCGTAGACCACCACGTTGGTGGGGAACGCGTCGAGCGACGCGGTGTCGGAGTCGACCAGCATCGGGTCGGTGGATCCTATGGACTCCAGGTCCGCGGCAGGCTCGCTAGCGACGTGGAGTTGGTCGAGGAGGCCCGCGAGGAGGCTCTCGGGGACACTCGTGCCTGCATCGAACGCAGGCTCATCGGAGAGGCGAACCTCGCCGATAAGATCGGTGAGGCAGCTGGCCGCACAGACGATCTCAGCGCCGGGCAGCGCATCGGCACAGACGCCATCCGGCATGCCGGGCTGGCTGTGCACGCCGGGGAGGAACAGGGTTCCCGTCCAGAGCAGATCTCCGGACGACGGTGCACCTCGCCTCATGGTGGGCGCCAAATGTCGGGGGTTGGATGCGACATATGCCAAAGGATGGCTTATCATGGTGGGAGCGAGTAGAACGTCGCCGATGCCTGGAAGCGGGATGAGGCGAAGACATGCACGCCGGCGGAACTTACCCAGCTTTAGGGCTCTCCTAGGAGATAACACCCCTACTGCTGCTCTGCGGGGTCTCCGCATGATCACTAAGGCAAAGTGACTACATTGGTGCTCCTGGAGCTGTTTCGGGAGGCAGGAGAGGGCAAGGCTAGCTCTCTCCTCCCTGTGCTATCTGGTCTATCTCTATCTAGGTCCGAACCCTTTGCATGGGTGCCCCAGGGGGTTTATATAGGCCTACCCCCCGGGGGTACAATAGTAATCCGGCTAGGCGCGGGTCCCAACCGTCTGTCTCTCAGGCCGCCGTCTTCCCCGCCGGCTTCTGGGGCCCGCCGACTGGCGGGTCCCGCGGACAGGCTTGATACTGTACCGGCACTCCTGTTGACGCAGGCTCGGTCATTGGGTCGTGACAACAGTGCCGCCATCTATCGGGCGATCACGGGCGCCATTCCCCATCCTATCTGGTTAATGGCTCATGGGGCCCTGGGGAGGAGTCGGCCGACTCCAAGGAGGCCGACTCCCACAGGTCCGTCTTCAGGGCGCCCAGGCCGCCTTCAGCCCACCCACTAACAGGCGGCCCCACCGTCTTCGGGCCGTACAGGCCGGCGTCGTGGGTAAAGTGCGTGGCGCACTGTGGCTGAGGTCAGGGTAGGCATGGCAACAGTGTCGCGCCTCGCCGGAGATCTTCCAGCGATACGGCTCGCTGTAGCCACGCCGACCCTTCGTAAGTAGGGGGAACGGCCATGCCGTGACCGTACCCCACATCGTACTTCGGGATGAGGGAGGAGTCATGGGCCGACTCTCCATAGTTGGCCTCTCTGGAGGTCGCCAGCTCGGAGTCGGCTTATCTCGAAGTTGCCGTCTGGGACTCGGCTTGTCTTGGAGTCGCTCCTGGGACTCGGCTTGAGGGGCGCGGCCTGCCCCGATGTCTTGAAAGGTCCTGGGATTCTGGTTAGCCTACCCGTGGCCCAATACTCCGACAAGATGCACAAAGGTAAAGCAAGGAGCCAATCATGGAGCGATATACATTTTGATCCACCGCTTTACCATTGGGATCGATGTCAAGTTGGCACTTGGTAGGCATTGGTGTAGAAGCCGGCTTGACATCACTTAGCTTGAATCTTTTAAGCATGTCTTGAGTGTATTTGGCTTGGTTGATGAAGGTCCCTTCTCTTCTTTGTTTGATGTCAAAGCCAAGGAAGAACTTCAACTCTCCCATCGAAGACATCTTGAACTTGGAGGTCATGAGAGCGGCAAATTCCTCATTGAAAGCTTTGTTAGGAGAACCAAAGATAATATCATCAACATATAGTTGGCATACAAACAACTCCCCTTTGACCTTCTTAGTAAAAAGAGTGGGATCGATTTGTCCTACTTCAAATCCACGATCTTGTAACAACTCGGTAAGGTGGTCATACCACGCCCGTGGGGCTTGTTTAAGGCCATAGAGTGCCTTATCGAGTTCATACACATGATCCGAGAAGTAGGGGTCCTCGAACCCGGGGGGTTGCTTGACATAAACCAACTCATTAATGGGACCATTAAGAAAAGCACTTTTCACATCCATTTGTTGCAACTTAAAGTTGTGATGGGAAGCATAAGCAATCAACAAACGAATGGATTCAAGACGAGCAACGGGAGCAAAGGTTTCACCGTAGTCGATACACGGGAGCAACGGGACCAATCTTGCCTTGTTGCGAATGATGTTCCCATGAGCATCTTGCTTGTTCTTGAAGATCCACTTTGTTCCAATGACGTTGTGGTTCCCCGAAAATCTTGGCACCAATCTGCACACCTTATTGTATTCGAAGTTGTTGAGTTCTTCATGCATGGCATTGAGCCAATCCGAGTCTTCGAGCGCCTCATAGACCTTTTGGGGTTCAACACAAGAGACAAACGCATGATGTTCACAATAGTTAGCTAATTGTCTACGAGTGCTTACCCCCTTTCTTAGGCTTCCAACCACGTTTTCCATGAGATGGCCTTGGGTGGTGAGTTTGGAAGCAATCTTCGTGGCACGACGCTCTAATTCCTCCTCGGGAGTGGAAGGAGGAAGGTTAACTTGATCATCTTGAGCGCCGTCTTGAGATTGCTCATGATCTTGAACTTGCTCGAGGGGGAGAACTTGACCTTGGGCATCATTTAGAGGTTCACCACCATCTTGAGGTTGATCTTGCCCTTGGTCTTGTTCATGAGGGTGAGGGCCTTCACTTTGTTCTTCGGAAGCGTGTGGGTCTTGGGGAGGTGATGGCTCCACTTGACTGGAGCATTGTCCTTCTCCTTCGGCCACAAGGGGTTCCTCAATGGGTAGGATATGACCAATACCCATTCTTCTTATGGCTTGGGGAGGAATTTCATCACCTACATCACAAGTACCACTTTGCTCCACTTGGGAGCCGTTATTTTCATCAAACTCTACATTACACGTCTCCTCAATGAGTCCGTTGGACTTGTTGAGAACACGGTAAGCATGAGAGTTTGTAGCATAACCAACAAATATGCCCTCATGAGCTCTAGCTTCGAATTTAGACAAACGAACACCTTTCTTGAGAATGAAACACTTACACCCGAACACCCGGAAGTACTTGAGATTGGGCTTGTTCCCGGTGAGTATCTCATACGGAGTCTTGTTCAAGCCTTTGCGGAGATAGAGCCGATTGGATGCATGACAAGCTGTGTTGATGGCTTCGGCCCAGAAGTTGTATGGAGACTTGAACTCTGCCATCATGGTCCTTGCCGCATCCATCAACGTCCGGTTCTTCCTCTCCGCAACACCATTTTGTTGAGGGGTATATGGTGCAGAATATTGATGCTTGATCCCTTCATCACTAAGAAACTCATCCAAGGTGTAGTTCTTGAACTCGGTGCCGTTGTCACTTCTTATTGTCAAGATATTTGCATTGTGTTGACGTTGAGCTTCATTTGCAAAGTCGATGACGGTTTGTTGAGTCTCACTCTTCCTCTTGAAGAAGTATACCCAAGTGTATCTTGAATAATCATCCACTATCACCAAGCAATACTTTCTACCCCCAAGACTATCAAAGGATGGGGGCCCAAAGAGGTCCATGTGCAGGAGCTCCAAGGGTCTCTTCGAGTAGATGATAGTCGTGGGAGGGTGAGCCGTCTCATGAAGCTTTCCTTCGATACAAGCACTGCAAACACGATCTTTGGCAAAACTAACATTCGTTAGTCCATGAACATGGTCCCCCTTGAGAAGACTTTGCAAAGATCTTATATTGACGTGGGCTAAACGGCGATGCCAAAGCCATCCCACATCAACTTTAGCCATTAGGCATGTCGCGGTCTTAGTGGGTTGCTCCGAAAAGTTAACCACATAGAGACCGTTCTCGACATGTCCAACAAAGGCTACTTTAAGAGTATTGCTCCACAAGAGGGCCACGGTATCAATATCAAAGAAGGTGGCAAAATCCATGAGTGCGAGTTGACGAACGGAAAGTAAATTGAACGCAAGGGACTCAACAAGCATGACTTTCTCGATCGTTAGATCATGAGAAATGACAACCTTGCCAAGACCCAATACCTTAGAATGTGAGGCATCACCCCATTCGACATTGGTGGGCATAGATGGGATCTTGTGCACGTCCACCACCAAGTCCTTGCTCCCGGTCATATGATTTGTTGCTCCACTATCGAGCAACCATGATCCCCCACCGGAAGCAAACACCTACAAGAGATCAATGCTTGGTTTTAGGTACCCATTGAGTAATGGGTCCTTTGATGTTAGTAACAAGGGTCTTAGGAACCCAAATAGACCATTCAATGTACTCATAAGGAGAACTAACAAATTTAGCATAAACATGCCCAACACTAGCACGGCACAACACATAAGAGGGGTTAAAGTCGCCGGCTTTGTTGGGAGAGATGGCGTTGCGCTCTTTGGCTTCACCACTCTTCCCATTGTTCTTCTTCTCCTTAGGAGCACCTTCTCCCTCCTTCACAAAGGTTTGTGTGAGCGGAGGAGGTCGATTGGTCTTGCTCTTCTTTTCCTTGTTATTCTTCTTGTTCTTGGACTTGGGTGCGAACCCAACTCCCTCCTTGCCCACAACTTCCTTTCGATTGCTCAAAAGGTCATTTAGGTTCTTCTCGCCTTGTATGCATGACACAAGACCTTTCTCTAGTTGTTTCTTCAACTTGGCATTTTCCTCCACAAGATGCACATGCTCACAACATGGGTTAGTTGCATTTGCATTATCAATTAAGACCATGTGAGGAAATGTGGCCTTTTCCTTGGTTAGCTTAACTTGGAGTTGAGCATGAGACTCCTTGAGGGTGGCATGAGCACCTTTCAAGACCTTGTGGGCCTTGTCAAGTACATCAAACTCCTCTGTGAGTCTAACATGATCAACCCCAAGTTTAGCCTTCTCGGAAGCTAGAACACAAGACACAACAAGAGTATGATCAAGATCTTTCTTTAGTTTAGCATGACCATCGTTGTGTGACTCCTCAAGAGCCAAACGATGCCCACACTCTTCCTCAAGAGCATTAGAGAGATCCGATATCTCATCGGCATAGTCACGACTATGACTTTCCATCTTAGTGATGGTTTCTTCATGAGCCTCGATCATGTCATTGGCTTCACCAAGTTGTTCCAAGAGAGCAACGAAATGCTTCTTGGATTTGCCCTTGAGCTTACTCATGAAGGACTCAAATTCATTGATCTCCTCATTAGACCCCTTACCATTATCAAAGTCATCCGTTGAAGGAGGGTTAGGAATAATGGTGGTTTTGATGTTGGGGGTTACCTTGTTGGTGGCCTTAGCCATGAGGCACTTGGCGGTGATGTTCTCGTTAGGTGCATCGAAGAGATACACCCGAGGAGTTGTGACAATGGCAACGAATGCCATGGCCATTGTTTCACCATCTTCATCATCATCGTCATCCTCATGGTATTCTTCTTGAACCACCAACCCGCGAGAAGGAGTCTTCTTGGTGAAGTTGTTCTTGTTGGGGAAGGACTTGGCTTTGTCTTTTCGAATGAACTTTCCACCATTGTCTTCCCGCTTCTCGTGTGGACAATCCGCAACGAAATGGCTAACATTGCCACAGTTGAAACAAGTTCTAACTCGTTGCTTCCCCTTGAGGCCACTTGAGTTGTTCTTGTTGAAGTTGGGTCTTGTAGTCTTCTTACTCCAAAACTGTCTTGAGGCAAGAGCCATGTGCTCATGATAATCATACTTCGTGTCCTCGGGGTTGCTCTCCTCGTCTTCCTCTTCTTCTTCTTCTTCCACACTAACCTTGGCCTTCAAGGCAAGATTGGGCTTCTTTGCCCTTTGGGAACGGAGCACCGCATTGTCGGCGGTCTTGTCCAAGATGCTCATTGCAACAAACTCATCCAACACTTCACTAGATGTCATGGAGTGGAAGTCCGGTCTTTGGCGAATGACGGAGGACATGGCCTTGTTGTAGGGCATCATGGCCTTGAGGAACTTGCGCTTGATCCAGTTGTCATCCGTGTCCTTGCTTCCATGATCTCGGAGTGCGACCGCGAGTTTGGTCACTCTTCGAAAGAGCTCACGAGGTTCTTCATCCTCTTTCATTGCAAACTCATCGGCTTCATCTTGCACCACTTCATAGTTGGAGCGTTGAATGCTAGCACTTCCTCGATAGACACGCTCGACACATTTCCATGCTTCTTTAGCCATGGCATGAGGTCGAAGATGAGGGAGATCTCCGGGAAGGATTGCATCTTGGATGATGAAGAGAGCACTTTCATTGAATTGATTGTCCACTTCTTCTCGAGGGATGAAGTTTCTTGGATCATGAGGATAGAAACTTCTTCAATAATTCTCCAAAGGTTAGTGTTCACATGTTTTAAGTGACGCTTGAAGCGATAGAGCCAAGCATCAAAATCTTCATTTTTCACATATTTAGGAGGAGGACCGGCATGATTCAAATGAGTAGAGGGGATCGGTCCTCTATACACCGGGGATTCCACATTGGCAAAGATGCCGGTGCCATTTCTACCACTAGTAGATGGACTCTTTTCACTATTAGCTTCCCCCTTGTCGGGGTTAGCATCCGTCACCTTGTTAATGGGATCACCCACTTTCATTGGCGAGGTAGATAGTTTGAGTCCCTCTAGGAATTCAGAAAACATGCTTTTAACCTCGGCCGTCATGGAGGTTTTCAATGTGTCTAAAGCCACATTGAATTCCTCACGAGAGACCAAGGTTCCCCCTTCGGCCGAAGACGAGACGGGATTCACACCGGAGTGCTCCTCCGCACCGTCGTTGTTGTTAACCATACTCTTCGGACGACAAAGTCCTTAATAAAGAGATGAGGCTCTGATACCAATTGAAAGGATCGATATGGTTGACTAGAGGGGGGTGAATAGGCAACTAACACTTTTTAGACTTTTCTTTAACAATTTAAACCTTGCAAAGAAATAGGTTGTCTAGATGTGCAACTACGTGGACAACCTATATGATGCAAAGACAATAAGCACACAAGCAAGCAATGGATATAGCACACGTAAGCTTGCAAAAGTAAAGGGACAAGATAACCAAGAGTGGAGCCGGTGGAGACGAGGATGTGTTACTGAAGTTCCTTCCTTTTAAGGGGAAGTACGTCTCCGTTAGAGCGGTGTGGAGGCACAATGCTCCCCAAGAAGCCACTAGGGCCACCGTAATCTCCTCACGCCCTCACACAATGCGAGATGCCGTGATTCCACTATTGGAGCCCTTGAAGGCGGCAACGGGACCTTTACAAACAAGATTGGGGCTATCTCCACAACACTTGGAGGCTCCCAACAATACCGCGAAGCTTCACCACAATGGAGTATGGCTTCGAGGTGACCTCAACCGTCTAGGGTGCTCAACACCCAAGAGTAACAAGATCCGCAAGGGATAACTGGGGGGAATCAAATATCCTGTGGTGGAAGTGTAGATCGGGCCCTTATCACCCAATCCTGAGCAAATCAACAAGTTTGATTGGCTAGGGAGAGAGATCGAGCGAAAATGGAGCTTGGAGCAACAATGGAGCTTAGAGGTAGAAGAGGTAGTCAACTAGAGGTAGAAGACACCCCTTATATAGTCATGGGAAAAAAATCCAACCGTTATCCACATGTTCAGCCCGCGACACACGGTACTAGCGCTCCAGGGGCGCGGTACTACCGCGAGGCTGTGCGGTACTACCGTGGCTGACCACAGTACTACCGCGACAGCAGCACAGGCCGGAACTAGCCTGACAAGGGGGCAGTACTACCTCTTGCGCGGTACTACCGCACCCACTTGCGGTACTACCGCAAGGCAGGAAATTCACGGCCTGGGAAGGGCGCAGATGAAATAAATTACATCCGTGCCTACTTCCGCTGAAACTGAGGTGGTACAAAAGTCCGACGCGGTACTACCGCTCACGAGGCGCGGTACTACCGTTGCGGGCGCGGATGTAAAAAATTACATCCACGCCTACTACCGTGACACTGCGGTACTAGGTAGGAGGGCCACGGTACTACGAAACCTGGGGAGCGGTACTACCGTGGGTCACTACGGTACTACCGCGCTGGACGAGCGGTACTACCGTGGGTGGCGCGGATGTAAAAAATTACATACGCCCCTACTACCGTACAGAAGAGGCACTAGGCCTGGGAGTGGCGGTACTACCGCTCAAGATGAGCGGTACTACAGTGAGCCACAGCGGTACTACCGCTGGTGCTTGTGGTACTACCCCAAGTACATCTGTAGTCATCAGATTTCAGCACAACCAAGATAACGAAGATAAGCTCCAGAGTGCAAGGAAAGGTAGGACAAGTGTACGTGTTGATTCCACCCAAACCTTTCCGACGCGGACCCCCTCTTAATAGTACGGCTCTCCTACGACTCAAATCCACCAAAGAGAAACGTAGAACAACACCGACTTCAATAGTCTCTGAGGGGCACCAAATCGTCTCGTGCCTAGTGATGAAGTATCTGAGAAACTCAAGGCACACGATTAGTCCGCAAGAGCATTGTCATCAATCACCAAAACACCCAAGGGATAAATGTGACCTTACATCGTCGTTTTTGGCAGTCTGGTTCATCGGCTCAAAAAACATCCCTTTATGCAAAGGTGTGCCGCCAGATCCGGGTATGACAGCAACTCCCATTTTTCTTTAGTGATGCTCCGGCGACTACTGAAGACAATGGTGGATGACGTTTCAATGTGGTACAAGATTATGCCGGAGTGAAATTTTAGTTTTACTACTTGTGGAGTCTTTGATGCAATATTGCAAGACATCCATGTATGCCTGTTGTGGTGACTTTTTGTGTACTCTATGTAATCCATTTTTTCTAATGAAATATATGTGGTCCCTAAAAAAGGGAACGAGACTAGCATACAGAAAAAACAAAAATCCTACAAGTTAAAAGAAGAATACCACCACATTTGGGGTTAGGTTTGCAGTAAACTATCTAGTGCTTATTTTTTTGCAAAACCCACCGCGTTTTTAGTAAACTTTTTGCAGAAAGCACTGATCTCGTGGTTTGCTGTGTTTGGTCACTTTCTGTCAAGTAAGCATATTGTAAGGAGCTGAATTGACAAAAAATTACATATACACCCCTGGACCTTAAAAAGCAATCAAACCACCTGTGCACAATTGCGAGGGAGTGAGTTGATCGAGCCCGCCGGGACGCCGCGCCCTGGCCCTGCCATATGTCCGGCACGGCAGCGACCTCGTTGGCGGCGGACACGGCTATATCTACAGCGAAGGATGGGGAGGTAGCCGGCTTGCTCGTGCAGGAGGAGGGAGGCCCCCTCTCCAGACCACGTGCTCGCCCTCGCGCTGGTGGCCTCGGGTGGACGCAGCATGACAATGAGGCTCCCACCAGGTGAATTAGCACGGGCACTGCCACTCGGCTCAGCAAAGGTGACAACTTCTGCCTAAAGTCGGGAGCGGCTTGCCTCACGCATATCTATGTAGACGAAGATGAGCTCGGCGCTGCCCACCCACGCCTTCCTCCTTCACCACATCAGGACCAACGAGGCTGAGCGGCAGTCTTTCTCATGTGCAATGTTGCGGCACTGCGGCAAACACGCCAGAACTCACATCTGCGGCTCCCCCGCCTCCCGTCGCTGGCGGTAATGCAAGGCTAGGCGGCACATGATATGTCTCTGACGTTTCTATAATTTTTGATTGTTTCATGCTATTATGATACCACTTTTACACATTTCTAGGGTACAATTTATATTATTTCTATTGTGACTAACCTATTAACCAGTGCCAAAGGCTAGTTCCTGTTTTCTATTGTTTTGGGGTTTTTAGCTGAAAATTTAACACAGCCAGAATGATCTATAATTTATGAAGTATTCATGTTGTTATATTATCATTCTTGGATGTTTTACAATCATTTTATAGCAACTTATATCATTTTTTGGGACTAACCTATTGACAGAGTGCCCAACGCCAATTGCTATTTTTTGCTTGTTTTTTACTTCGCAGGAAATCAATATCAAACACACTCCAACTGCAGCAAAACTTTTTGGAGAATTTTTCTGGACCAGAAGACACCAGATGGGCCAAAGAAATACCAGAGGGGGGCTCCAAGGGGAGCACAACCCACCGGGGCACACCTGGGGGCCCAGGCGCGCCCAGGTGGGTTGTGCCCACCTCGGTGGCCTCCAGCACCGCCTCTTCGCCCTATAAATCCCCAAATATTCCAAAAAACCTAGGGGAGTCGATAGATCAAAAGTTCCATCGCTGCAAGCCTTTATAGACATGAAAAACCAATCGAGAGCCCGTTCCGGCACCCTGCCAGAGGGGGAAATCATCACCAGAGGGCATCTTCATCATCCCTATGGTCTCCATGATGAGGAGGGAGTAGTCCACCCTCAGGGTTGAGGGTTTGTACCAGTAGCTATGTGTTTAATCTCTCTCTCTTTCTCTCAATCTCTCTCTCTCTCTCTCTCTCTCTCTCTCTCTCGTGTTCTTGAGATGGCACGATCTTGATGTATCGCGGGCTTTCTTAATATAGTTGGATCATATGGTGTTTTCCCCTCTCTATCTTGTTGTGATGAATTGAGTTTTCCCTTTGAGAATTCGTTTTATCGGACTGAATATTTTTATGGATTTGAGAGCACTTGATATATGTCTTGCATATGAATACCAGTGGTGACAATGGGGTATTCTATTGATTCACTTGATATATGGTTTGGCACTCAACTCGCGAATTCTCGAGGTGACATTGGGGTAATCTATGCATAGGGATTGATGCACAATTTTGTCCTTGTTTCTCTGGTAGAAATCTTGGGGCACTCTTTGAGGTTCTTTGTGTTGGATCGAGTATTATGAATCTGAAATTGTTTGATGCGTATCGTATAATTAACTCATGGATACTTGAGGTGACATTGGAGTATCTAGGTGACATTAGAGTTGGTTGATGCGTATCATATGGTGTTATTTTAGTATGAACTCTTGGATAGATCGAATGGAAAGAATAACTTTGCGTTATTTTAGTACGAACTCTTGAATAGACTGAACGAAAAGAATAACTTTAAGGTGGTTTTGTACCCTACAAACAATTTCTTCGTATGTTCTCCGCTAGATAAGAACTTTGGAGTGATTATTCATCACACGTTAAGGGATGGTTATATGATCCAATTAAATTAGCATTGTTGAGAGATTACACTAGCGAAAGTACGGACCCTAGGCCTCATTTTCAAGCATTGCAATACCGTTTGTGTTCAATTTTATCAATTGCTACCTTGTTGTTTTTTATTGTTGCTATTACAAAAATCAATATCTACTATCATTAGTACATTTGTATCACCATCTCTTCGCCGAACTAGTGCACCTATACAATTTACTATTGTATTTGGTGTGTTGGGGACACAAGAGACTTTTCATTATTTGGTTGCAGGGTTGTTTGAGAGAGACCATCTTCATCCTACGCCTCCCACAGATTGATAAACTTAGGTTATCCACTTGTGGGAAATTTGCTACTGTCCTAGAGAACCCTATGCTTGGAGGCCCAACACAAGTCTACAAGAATAAGTTTTGTAGTAGACATCATATATCTGATTTTTTTACGCAAGAATCAATGCAAGATAAGGCCCACGGGCTCCACAAGCCAGGGGGTGTGCCCACCCATACAGTGCGCCGGGGTGACTTGTGGATAGACCACGAAGCTTCTGGCTCTTTCCTTCGGGCCCAAGGAATCTTATGTTGGGGATAAAATCGTGTTAAAACTTCTGCCTGTTCGTAGTTACGTAAGAGCATCTACAGCCGGAACACTCAAAGCCGCCTCATACGCCCGGGCGGGCTGCCTGATCATGTTTTTTCAACCTAGACGGACACCTCAAACGGGACTCAAACTCCCAGACTGACCGGCACCCCCCATATCCAGCCCAAATATGGGGCTGATATGGGGTGGCCCGGGCACGCCCGGACGAGTCCACCTGACAAGCCCGACCCACCACCAATCCCACGGATGTCCCGCAAAAAACCCAATCGGCCTCGTCAGTCTGAAACCCTAGGTCACTCCACTATCCTCTCTCGCTCCGTCCTCTCCTCTCCCCTCCCCGATTCCAATCGAATCCGGCGCAATGTCGAGCTCCGGCAGCCGCTCCGACGACGAGGTGGATCCAGAATATGAGCTTGCCCTCTGCATGACCTTGGAGCGGTCCAAGGTGGAGACCAGAGGCAGCTCCGGATCTACACCCTGGTCGCAGCCGCCGCTTCCCCGTCGACGCATCTCGTACACCGGCGCTGGGCCCTCCTGGCCATGGGCAGCTTCGACAGGCGGCTAGCGCCAATCGGCGCCTTTCCTATGTCGTCCCCTCGCACCGCCAGTTACTGCTTCCCCATGCCATCCCCTCGCCCCGTAGCTGTTGCTCCCCCTCATGGGCAGCGGTGGGTTCTTGTGCCCGCCCCGCCTGCCCGGACACGCACACCGGAGTCGGAGGCACGCGCCGCCCGCTGCAAGAGGCAGCTGGCAAGGGAGAGGGAGACTGTGGAGAGCTCTGTCCTCCACCAGTGTGGGTTACCGGCGGAGCCTAATGAGGACCTGCGACTCCTCGCGTGGCTCTACCGCCGGTGGCTTACGACGGCGGAGACAGACGCTGGGTGGCTCTGCTGGAAGAACGCCAAGGCTCTTTGGCTTGCCATCGAGCAGTCTGAGCGAGAGGCATTGGAGAAGGCGAAGGAGGCGGCTCGGCTGGCCAAGCTCAGGCGCTAGTAGGATTGGGCCATCCAATGCCTCAAGGGCCTCGTCATCGTCGACTCCTCCTCCGACGAATTGGACGATCCTCCACCAGCCGCCGGCGGGTACAGCTACGCTGACGACCAGAAGGGGAAAGGGCCGGTCCAGAAGTGGAAGTTGATTTTAATTTCAAGTTTTAGATGTAGTATAAAGTTTAGTCGTTTATGTGAACTTTGGTGGATCTTTTGTTTAACTATTTTGCAATTTCTATGTCCGGAGTTGATCTACGTAGTTTCATCAATGTTGCATGATATAGTTTGGATATATGGGTTCGGAAATGAGAGACACGGATGTGAACGATGCAATTTGAGGAGTGCCTGGTCATTGTCCGCAGACGCGTCCGCGGGCATTTGAGGGTCCGGATTTGCCAATTCCGATTGTAGATGCTCTAACTCCATCTAGTTAAGAAACGGTGCTGGGCCTCAGAAAAAGAACCGAAATCAAAGATAAGCCCTAGAGAGAAAGAAGAGGAGAGATCCAATCTTGGAGAAGCTCCCGCCCCTCAGGGGCCATGAAGGCCAAGGACCAGAGGGGGGCTTCTCCCATCTAGGGGGGAGGCCAAGCAAGAGGAAGAAGGAGGGGCCCTCTCCTCCTCTCTCCCGGTGGCATCGGAGCGGCATTGGGGGAATCGTCGTGATGGTTATGTACTCCAACAACTTCCCCGCCGTCATCACCAACTTTCTCCCCCTCTATGAAGTGGTGAAACCTCTCTCACCCTGCTATAAATCACTACTTGAACATAGTGCTCTATGCTATATATTATTATCTAATGATGTATTGCACCTCCATGATCTTTGCGTAGATTCATTTTGTCTCGTGGGTCAATTGTGGTATGGTATGGTTGATATGAGTTATATGTTATTATGGTGTTGTCCTATGGTGCCCTTCGTGTCGCACAAGCGTGTGGGATCCCCACTGTAGAGTGTTGCAATATGTTAATTATTTGCTAATAGTGGGTTGCGGGAGCGACATAAACCTAAACCCGAGTTCGTGAGTTGTTGCATGTGGGATTAAAGGGGACTTTTTACTAAATGCTATGGTTGGGTTTTACCTTAGTGAAGCTTTGGTAGTTGCAGATGATGTTACTAGAGTTTCAATCATAAAAATATATGATCCAAGTACAAAAAGTATGTTAGCTTGAGCCTCTCCCTCACATCATATGATAAGTATCACTATATGTCATATTCAATTACCTAGGGACAATCTTTTTCTCATTGTTCTAAAAAACCTTTATTTATTGTTCCTTTATTAAAACGGCACCTAACTTTTATTTACATGTTCTTTGTTATCTTTCAAACCTATCCCATTACGCCTAAAAAGTAGTTTTATTTCTTGTTGTAGGTAAAGTGAGCGTTAGCGTACGTAGAGTTGTATCGGTGGTCGATAGAAGGTGAGAAAATATTAATTCTACCTTTAGCTCCTCGTTGGTTTCGACACTCTTATTTATCAAAAATGCTACAACTGACCCCCAATACTTGTGGGTTATCAAGACCTTTTCCGACGCCGTTGTCGGGGAACAATAGTGTGGGATGAGTACTCCCGTGTTCGCTTGTTTTCTTTATCTCTAAGTAATTTTTATTTTTTGTTCTAAGTGGTTCTATATCTTGTTATGGGTATGTAACATGAAACACCAAAAAAATGTTGTACTTGCTACTCATGAAGATGGGGAATCTCCTAAAATCCTGGATGCCGGTTATGTGTGGAATATTGAATATTTCTTCAATAACCCCAATAAATCCCTGCTCAACGTGATAATTTGATACACTTTGGATTGGTGTGAATACTTTCGTGATTATCGCATGTCTCAAAAGGGAAAACACTTACATGATCAAATAAAAATGTTACAATTGTATGCTTGGAATATGTGCTCTATGTAAGATTATACTTGTTGTTCCAGGATGGAGTCTCCACACCTTCCCTTTCAATGTGAATTTAATGATAATGAAACCTTGATTTCTTATGATAATGGTGTATATGATTACTATGATGTGGAGCAAATAGAAGAATTTGTTGCTTTCAAAGGTACTTATGAAATTGCTTCTTTGCTTGAAAAGTATGAAAAGTGTGATGATGCTATTTACAAATCTAAAAATCTTGCCATACTTCAATATTGTTATGGAAATTATAATAAAATGCTCATGTTAATGAATCTATTGAGAGAATGTTTGCTGCCCTGGAAGAGAGTAATATTTTGCAGGAGTTTATGGAAAATGAAATTGTTGAAACTATGAGCTCACTAGATGAAAAAGATGAGGGGGGCGAAGAATAAAATGAGAAAAAACGGATTGATTACTTGTGCCCACACCTTCTAATGAGAGTAACATTTTAACTCGCAACTTGTTTAAATTCCCTTTATGCTTACCGAAGGATGATTGCTACGATGTATGCTATGATTCCTTGGATTCTTTTAAAATATCCCTTTTTGATGAACTTGATGCTTTCTATAATTATGGCCACGATGCCACTATGAATGATACTTACTATAATTTCTTATGTTAAGAATGAAATTGTTACTATTGCATCCACACATGATAGTCATATTATCTTTTTGAATTCTCCAAACTACACTATATCGGTTATCGGAGAAGTTTGCACCTATTAAGGATTATATTGATGGGTTGCGTTTTACCGTTGCACATGATGATTTAATCGACATAATATGCATGTGTTTGCTACTTCTACATGCAAGGAGAGAGAGCATGGTGTTCCTTTGGCCATTGACTGTGGCGAGCCGGGGCAGCCACTGCTTGTTGATGTAGGCGGGTTGTTGGTTGCCTTTGTCTCCGATAGCATCTCCAAGCCACTCCTTACGTGACAGCCTGCAGGTCCGAGACAAGTCAACGACACCATGTTGACATGAATTTTGCAGCTAAAGTTGAAGGCTACGTCCGCAGCTATTTGCCACCGTGCACTGCAGCTAACAGGTCGTCACGATCAGTCGTTGCGGCGTGCAGCGGTATCCATTTTCGTCTGCTCCAAGAATTAGAAAAAGGAGCCGCCTCAGGTTTCGGCTAAACGGCGGCAAAGAAACGATGTGCGGCCTCCGTTCAAATAAGAGAAAACGATGTGTCGCCTCCGTCCAGCGAGTATTCGGTCCTTTGATCCATTCCCTGGTGGCTGGCCCCCACAATGCCGACCTGTATATAAACTCAGTGGTGGTAACCTCATACCGTCCAACCCAAATCCAAATCCAACGTCTGTCCGCCGCTGAAAACTCTCAGTCCCACCTGCAGCCTTCCTCCCCTTGTTTCCACTCCGCCTTGGATCGATCCATCCATCGAGCCTTCTCCAGTTAGCCTTTCCCGCCACCTAAAAAGGCACCCGAGGTCGCCGTCCATCCATGTGCGGCGGCGCCATCATCTACGACTACATCCCGGCGCACCGCCGCCGGGTGTCCACCGCCGACTTCTGGCCCGACGCCGACCATTCCGACGCCTACAGCGCCGCCCCCGACAAAGGTAAACTACGTGCGCCCTCACCTCACAAATATTCCCTTTGGCAACGGCGTCCGTGTGCAGGAGTAAAACTCGTTGTTCTGGTTGCAGCGCCGCGCGCGAAGCGGGGGCGGACGAACCAGTACCGCGGCATCCGGCAGCGGCCGTGGGGGAAGTGGGCGGCGGAGATCCGCGACCCCGTCAAGGGCGTCCGCGTCTGGCTCGGCACCTACCCCACCGCCGAGGCCGCCGCGCGCGCCTACGACCGCGCCGCGCGCCGCATCAGGGGCGCCAAGGCCAAGGTCAACTTCCCCAACGAAATCCTCGTCAGCGCGCCCGCGCACGAGGCCTCGTGCACGATGGCGGCTGCTCCGCCGGCGGCCGTGCTCCCATCCCCCAAGAAGGAGGAGGAGGGGGAGGGGTTGGAGCCCGCGGCGTGCTCCTGCGAGGAGGTGAAGGCGCTCTCCGAGGAGCTGATGGCGTACGAGAACTACATGAGCTTCCTCGGGGTCCCCTACATGGAGGGCGGGGCCGCGGCCGCCCCTGCCGCCGAGGAGGCGCCGGCCGAGCTATGGAGCTTCGAGGACAGCTACTACCCGGGCCCTCTTGGGCTCTGATTGTACCGTGCTCGTGTCAGTTGCTGAAAACAGAGTCAATATTTTCCCTTCTGTTCTGTTGAATTCATTTTTAGCTCTGGTAAAATGCCTCAACGTAACTTTTACAAGTTCTCCGTCCGTGTGAAGTAACCTTGTGTTCAGTTTTCAATTGGCAACTGTGGTGGATGCCCCAATGTAATCGCACAAGTTTTCCATGTAAATAGAGGAATGTTTAATCCACTCCGTGTTGCACTAATGAGACTGTTGTTTCTTTCTGGCTCGAAGGTGTTGCAGATTGAGCAAGTACTATCAATGATCCGCGTGCCGGGCAGACTTGTGGGAGCCCCCCAACTCTGACGTTTTAGAGCAGAAAAACACACCCACCCACCAGACCACCACAGTATAAGATAAACGAAACTACTTCACGGACAATTTTTTCTGAACGACACCTGCACGATAGCTAATCTTAGCGCCTACGGCTGTTCAGACTTGTCAATGGATGGTGCGATACGCCATGTCGTGCCAACTTCGGACGGCAAACATCGTCTGTGTAGCAATGCTCCGAGATAAAAAAGACACGCTCTGACGTTCGTGGTGCATGCCTTGACACACGGCATGATCGAGCCTCGCTGCCGCCGGCATATGTACAGCAGGCCGTGACGAGACGACCGCTTTCAACTCGACGGCTGCTCTGTTGAGCTTGAGCCCCGAGGAGCAGGAGCAGAGCCGCCGTTTTTCACTCGCCTGTAGCGTTATTTGCCGTCGTGCTTCACCGAGTACACGGTACTAGAACAGTACGACACATTTGACTCGTGTTCGTGTTCGGTTCTTGCGCTTTGCTTGCAGTTTTTTTTTTTTGGCCGAAGAGGATAGCCGCTTCCTGTGGGCCGACAATACCGGCGGCAGCCCCTTGTTTCCAGCCCATTTAACACGGTTTTCGGAACCTTCTCATCCGGTTTCCAAGTCGTGGGAACGTTCTTTCATTTCATGTAACTTTGTCCATCAGCACTCAAAAAAAAAATGTAACTTTGTCCATGAGTCAAGAGACTTGAACTTTGAAACGCGTGCTCCAACTAATCTAATCTACGAATAAACAGTAAACATGGCAAATACGGTATGCATCTCATACCGAAACATAAGCCTGTGAGCACGTACAGTACATAGAACCGAAACATCTACGAACAGTATATATATACGGCCAGCACATGTACGAGGAAATAGGGGATGAACAAGTTATACCCTCCGGTTGGCCAGGCCAACGCGGCGGCGGCGGCAGCAGCCTCGACATCTGTCGAGGCCTTCTTCTTGGCGGCTTCGTCGTCAGCCATGGAGTCGATGCAGGGGAAGTAGTGGAAGTAGAGCCAGACGGGGACGGAGACGGGGACGGATCGGGACCAGTCGTGTCGAGACGCTCCCCAAAAACCTTATTGCCGTTCTCCCGGGCATGATCTCGAACGATAGGGTTCCGGAGGCACCTGCTCTCCCGACCAACCGTGCACGCAGTCATCGGGATGGGATCGCCGAAAGCAGCATAGTGAGAGGAACAGCAGATGACATCTAGGGTTGTGCGAAAGGGAGCGAGTGAACTGAGTTAGGGTTCACTCCACTGGCCATCGCCTTCTTATATAGGCCGTCGGGTAGATGGTCCTGGGCTCAGGCCCACGACCGAGTCCGCGAATGGCCCACGGTCCAACGTCTCGGACAGTGGCACTTCCGTAAGCGACTCGTTAATTAATCCGAGATTAATTAACCATTCCTGACCGGCAAAAATAAGCTTCGTCTCGGCTCATTCCCGCAACCCGTGGCTCGTACGCGTATCGTGACGAGGCGAGGCAAGGCGGCCAGCGGAGGAGGAGGAGGAGCGCACGTGTACAACTCTTATTCCCAAGCTCCCAATAGCAAGTGGTAGAGCAGCCCTTATAAAAAGGTCTCACTCTTCTTACTGTAGCAGTATGGTACTAAACTTCCCACCAAACTTCCCACCACTTGTCGTACACATGCATGGGCCTTAGAGATTAACCAGGGATTATTGTCTTATATGGGCCTAAGCCCATCCCCATCAAATCTCGAGGCACATAAGTTTGTCAACTGTTCCAAACAATGTTTGATATACCAGAATTTTCAGTGGAGACTATTAAGTTGAACTTCCACCTAGAGCAATAGGATTAGACTTCTTCACAACTGAACACTGGATTATGCCTTGAATTGTCAGTTTGGTGTGCAAAAGTTTCGCCTATTGTCAGCTAATACGTGGCTGCCGAAGGCTAAACCCCATGGGTGGAGCTTATTAGTCATACTTCGTACCTTCATGAGCTTCCTAGAGATCATCCAATCTCATAGACTGTGACCAGCAGTCGGGCTCACATAGGTGTGTTCTGTTGGGGAACGTGGTAATTTAAAAAAATCCTATGATCACGCAAGATCTATCTAGGTGATGCATAGTAATGAGAGGGAAGAGTGTGTCCACGTACCCTCGTAGACCGAAAGCGGAAGCGTTTCAATAACACGGTTGATGTAGTCGAACTTCTTCGCGATCCAACCGATCAAGTACCAAACATATGGCACCTCCGCGTTCAGCACACGTTCAGCTTGATGACGTCCCTCGTGCTCTTGATCCAGTTGAGGACGAGGATGAGTTCCGTCAGTACGATGGCGCGACGATAGTGATGATGATGTTACAGGCCCAGGGCTTCGCCTAAGCACTAGAATGGTATGATCGAGGTGTGTAACTGTGGAGGGGGGCACCCCACATGGTTAGGAGAAACTTGTGTGTTCTAGGGTCCCCCCTGCCCCTGTATATAAAGGAGCAAGGGGGAGTGAGGGAGTCCTGGATTTAGGGGTCCTCGGAAGCCGGACTATATACATGTGTCGGACTGTTGGGCTATGAAGATACAAGATAGAAGACTTCGTCCCGTGTTCGGATGGGACCCTCCTTTGCGTGGAAGGCAAGCTTGGTGATTCGGATATATATATTCCTTTCTGTGTAGCCGACTTTGTGTAACCCTAGCCCCTCGGTGTCTATATAAACCGGAGGGTTTAGTCCGTAGGACATGAACAATCATAATCACAGGCTAGCTTCTAGGGTTTAGCCATTACGATCTCGTGGTAGATCAACTATTGTAATACTCATATTCATCAAGATCAATCAAACAGGAAGTAGGGTATTACCTCCATAGAGAGGGCCCGAACCTGGGTAAACATTTTGTCCCTCGCCTCCTGTTACCATCAGCCTTAGATGCATAGTTCGAGACCTCCTACCCGAGATCCGCCTGTTTTGACACCGACATTGGTGCTTTCATTGAGATTCCACTATGACGTCGAAGATAGGATTGATGGCCCGCCTTGTTATCAAGGACAACATCACCTCCGGAGGAGCCCTGGCCTCAGGCCAAACCCTCCGGCTGGGCGGCTTCACCATGACCGCCCGTTCGGCCATCGGGCCGACGATGACTTCTCGGGTCTTCGAAAATCGCCTCTGCATCAGCTCAGAATACTCCGAACAGATGGATCCAACAGAGTTATCGTCCTTAAACGAACTCCTAGATCGCATCGCCGCCTTGGGAGTCGCTACAGACTACGATTGGATTGGGCTTAAACCCGATCAGAGAGAAATTGAATCTCCGTCGATCACCCATCAGATAGCAGTAGTGGAGGAGCAATGCCACAACCCTTCCTCTATATTGAGGACAAACTATGTCCGGATTTCTGAGCTCACTAAGCCGGATACCCGCCCACGGAAAGACGCGACTCGTACTCTAAACCTAGAGTCGGACCGTGGGCCAGAAAAATTGGTCGATATCCCAGAGCTCGAACTGTTAAGCTCGAAAATTCCTCAAGCTCTGAATCCCATATTGGGCCAGGGTTCAGATTTAAATCGGCCCACCCACCTAGATACAAGCGATCTTACCCGCATCAGATAGCAGTCCCAAGAGACGGTCCATCACTTTTGGGCCAAATTCCTCCTTGTCAAGGACAAGATCAAAGACTGCCACGATGAAGATGCAATCTCATTATTATGCAAAAATTGCATGGACGAGGGAATCCTCAATGCCATAAGCCGCCATCACATACCACACTTCACTGACTTGGCCACCATAGTACAGAAGTACTGCGAATTGAAAGCGCCTGGAAAACTCAGGCAACCTCTTGGGAGCCATCGGTTTCCACTTGTAATGCCCGGATAATTAGGCTACAGTAAAACTCTCCTAATGATGCCATGGCATCTCTGTTACTGTTGCTAATCAAATGTTAGTTCAAAACATTTCAAATTCAAAAATGAATTAGTGACAAACACCCAAAGTTTTCAAAAGTTGAAACAAAAGTGTTCGGACAGTGCCAAATATGGCATAGGTAATTATGGTGTAGAAGACACAATTTTATAAAATATTTAAATGCAAAAATTAAATAGAACAGAAAACAAAGCTCAAAAGAAAAGGAGAAGAAAAGGAAAAAGAAGAAACCCCCCTTCCCCCTGGGCCGAAAGGCCTAGCTAGCCAACAGCCAGCCACCCAACCGGCCTTGCCGGCCCAGCTCCCCGCAGCGCGCCCTCTTCCTGTTCCTCGGTTGCATGCCGCTATAGGGCGCGGTCGCCACCGGACCCCCTCGCCGACGTCGAGGAGGAGATAAGATCGCCAGCGCCCCCGCCTCCTCGGGCCCCTCTCCCACTCACCCCGCTCTCCTCCCAGATCTCCGCCTCTCCCTCTCCCCTCAGATCCACCTCGCTCTCCCCCTTGCTCCCCACCGCATCCGAGTGCCGTCATGGCCTCGCCGCCATAGAACTCGCGGCCACCGTGACCTCCGCACCTCTCCGACGTGTCCGCTCGCTCCACCTCCCTCGACTACGCCTCCCTGACGAGCCGCAGGACGCCGGGCGCCCACGAACGCTGCCTCGGCCTCATCTTCTTCCTTGGATCCCCGGCGCGTCTCCGACGAGCGCTATCGACTCTACAGCTACTAAACCCCCAAGGGCCTTTCGTGTGTGCCGCTCGGTAAGCTCCACCCCTCCCGCTGTCCGTTTGCTCTCTCGCATGCCCTAGCTATCTGCCACCGAAGCGCCCGAATGCAGCACCGCGGAGCTCGTCGCCGACGAGTCTCCGGTCACCAAATGGTCACTGGCGGTTTCCGTTGAACTTGCCGCGTCGAGTAGGGCCCGACTAGCCCTCCCGTTTGCCCAATAGCGCGCAGCATCGCCGTTCCCTCTCGCGGCCGAACTCCGGCATCCGCCTCTCTGCTCGTTGTCGCCGCTCCGGTGCACCTCCGGCCACACCACCGCCACCACTAGATGCGGCTCACCACACCTGTTCGAACGCCACCTCCCGCACTCAAAACGGACCACCGCAGCGGATTTCCGGCCACCCCCCGAATCGCGCCGCCGCGATTTTCCTTGCCGGCGTCGTTCTGGCGCCATCCGCCGACGTGGCTAGACGGGCCCCACCCGTGGGTCACTGCCTGGTGGCCCCAGGGGCCCGGCTGGCCTAGTTGACTATGGTCAACTTGCTGACTGGGCTGGTCCTAGCAGCTGACCAGTGGCCCTCGCCCTATAAGCTAATTAAATTAGTTAAATTAATTAATCTAGGCTAATTAGTCACTGACTAATGGGGCCCACACTTAGTTAATCATAATTAGTTTACTACAAATCCTATTCCAACTCTGACTCAATGACAGGTGGGTCCCACTGGACCCACAAGTCAGTTTTGACTCTAGTCAACCGCACTGTTGACTGCTGACATCACACATACGTCATGCTGATGTCATCCCATACTATTCTAGATAATGTTGATTTAAATTAATTAAATAAATTCTAGAAAATGATTAAAACTTTAGAAAACCATAGAAAATAAAACGTAGCTCGGATGAAAATACTTTCTACATGAAAGTTGCTCAGAACGACGAGAAGAATACGGATACGCAGCCCGTTCGTTCACCACACACCCCTAACATATCGAACACGCAACTTTCCCCCTCCGGTTCATCTGTCCGAAAACGCAAAACACCGGGAATACTTTCCCGAGTGTTTCCCCCCTTCGCCGATATCACCTACTACCGCGTTTGGGAACCCTTGGCAACGCTCATTGTCATGTCATACATCGTCATGCATATCTTTGCATTGTATTAATTGTTTCTTCCCCCCTCTTCTCTCCGGTAGACTATGAGACCGATGTTGCTGCTGCCCCGTTCGACTACAGAGTTGACGACCCCTCCTTCTTGCCAGAGCAACCAGGCAAGCCCCCGCCCCCTTGATCACCAGATATGGCCTATTCTTGTCTCTACTGCTTGCATTAGAGTAGTGTAGCATGTTACTGTTCGGTTACTCCTATTCTGTTGCATAGCCTGTCATTGTTGCTACAGTCGTTGATACATTACCCACAATCCTAAATGCTTAGTATAGGATGCTAGTTTATCATCATTGGCCCTACATTCTTGTCAGTCTGCCTTGCTATACTATCGGACTGTGATCACTCGAGAGGTGATCACGGGTATATACTATACATATATACTTACTATACAGATGGTGACTAAAGTCGGGTCGGCTCGTTGAGTACCCGCGAGTGATTCACGGATTGGGGCTGAAAGGACATTTATCCTGACGCCCTCTGTGTGGATCTTTGTGGCGGAGCGACAGGGCAGATTGAGACCACATAGGCGAGAGGTGGGCCTGGCCTTCGTCGGCGTTCGCGGTTACTTTATAATAACACACTTAACGAGAGCTTGGTATTTGATCTGAGTCTGGCCACTAGCCTATACACACTAACCAACTATGCGGGAACAGTTATGGGCACTCGACGTCATTGTATCAGCCGAAGCCTTCGTGACATCAACGACTGAGCGGCGCGCGCCGGATTGGACCGTAAGCCTGCTCTTGTATTAAAGGGGCTAGGTCTGCTTCCGATCGCGTACGCAACGTGCAGGTGTGCAATGGGGGATGGGCACAGACCCCTGCGCGCATAGGAGTTAGACCGGCGTGCTGACCTTTCTGTTGTGCCTAAGTGGGGCTGCGACGTGCTGATCTTCCGAGGTCGGGCATGACCCAGGAAAGTGCGTCCGACCAAACGGGATCGAGCGTGTTGGGAAATGTGGTGCACCCCTGCAGGGAAGTTTATCTATTTGAATAGTTGTGTCCCTCGGTAAAAGGATGACCCAGAGTTGTGCCTTGACCTTATGACAACTAGAATTAGATACTTAATAAAACACACCCAGACAAGTCCCAGAGACATCCCGGTGATCGCTTTCCCACAGGGCGACAAGGGGAGGATCGTCGGGTAGGATTAAGCTATGTGATGCTACTTGGAGGACTTCAATCTACTGTCTTCTACATGCTGCAAGTCGGAGGCTGCCAGAAGCATAGTCTTCGATATGACTAGCTATCCCCCTCTTATTCTGGCATTCTGCAGTTCAGTTCACCGATATTGCCTCTTTACACATATACCCATGCATATGTAGTGTAGCTCCTTGCTTGCGAGTACTTTGGATGAGTACTCACGGTTGCTTTGCTCCCTCTTTTCCCCCGTTTTCCTCTTCTTCTCGGATGCCACAACCAGACGTTGGAGCCCAGGATCCAGACGCCACCGTCGACGACGACTACTACACTAGAGGAGCCTACTACTACGTGCAGGCCGCTGACGACGACCAGGAGTAGTTAGGAGGATCCCAGGCAGGAGGCCTGCGCCTCTTTCGATCTGTATCCTGTTTGTGCTAGCCATCTTATGGCAACTTGTTTAACTTATGCCTGTACTCAGATATTGTTGTTTCCGCTGACTCGTCTATGATCGAGCACTTGTATTCGAGCCCTCGAGGCCCCTGGCTTGTATTATGATGCTTGTATGACTTTTTTATGTTTTAGAGTTGTGTTCTGATATCTTCCCATGAGTCCTTGATCTTGATCGTACATGTTTGCGTGTATGATTAGTGTATGATTGAATGGGGGGCGTCACAAGTTGGTATCAGAGCCAACGGCGTGTAGGAATCCCCCTTCCACACTCCTTGGCTGAAGTCGAGTCTAGTCACTACAAAACTTTTACTAACTTGGCTGTGTGCCTTACGGGCCCACGTCGCCATTGGGTGGTATTAGGATCTTTTACTCCTCGACCTTTACTCTGGGGCTCTGAACTCTCTTCTACTCGGGTTAAGTGAATTTACTAACTCTAACATTAGGATCCAGTTACCACATTCACCCCAAAATTGGATAAGCCATAGTTGTTCTGTAGGATAGTATTTTGAATAATACCCACATTGTCATTTGACTCCGTTGAAACATCTTTGTTTTCAGATGGAACCCACAAGGCAGGTCGTGCGCCACACGGCGGCCATTGGTGCCTCAGGATCACCTGCTGTGCTAGCTGAGATGATGACCTATCTGGGTTATCGCTGGCATCCTGAGTACACCGTCTACGAGGAGTACCAGGACTTTAACCAGGAGCAGTACCGTGCCATCGTCCACCTCTACTCTCGGGAGTATGACTCCACTACCATGCTGCACACCGCTCATGGTGTTGGAGTGACCATCAAGATGGCAGTTTACGATGCTGCCTATGCTGCTCTGACACGTCTTCGTGGAGAGTATCGGGCGTTGGACACTTCCCCTTTTAGGCACATTGCTATCGCATCCGACGTTGGTGCAGAGGGATACTACACTGCTGCCTACTCCACCGTCACCCGAGAGCTCTTCCACCATCAGAACCTGGTTCTGCATGCTGATGGGCTGGACCGAGCTAACCGAGCTCTTCGCCACAAGTTGTACACCACTCGTCAGCACCTTTATAGGGCTCTGACGCTGTTGCACCCCTTTGTCTGATCTAGACAGCTACCGTGTTCTGTGATCTACCTAGCTAGGACAGTGATGCCCCATGGTGTTGGTTGGCCAGAGATGGGAGGCTACTCCACCGTACTTGGTCCTCTTCTGCCACCTGAGCATCAGGTTCTACACCAGAGTATCTGCGGCCCCCAGGCCACTAACATGGACTATCCGTTGCCTCACTACTAGTTGTCAGGCTACGACTACCTCCATAGTACCTCCTGGGACTGATGTAGTCTTGCTTATTAGTATTAGATGCATTCGCCGCGAGCCTGCGTGCCGCCTATGATGACTTAGTCTATGTACTGAACTCTATGTACTAAACTCTATGTCCGACCCCTTTTGTAAGTTATGCCGACTACTATGTAGTACCTGTCGTGCTCCTTTCATTATGCATGTTCCATCATGAATGATTTTTGTCTATGCAAATTTCTCAATGCTGAACTACCCCCTGTTATATATTAGCAAGATGGATAGACCAGGTGGTCATGGTCGTGGCGGCAACGCCCCACCACCACCTGAGTACATGGCTGGTATGGTCCAACAGCTCGAGATGAATCGCTAGTTCATGGAGAATATGATGGCTCAGTTCTCTCGCCCCAATATGAACCAGCAGCCAGCCCAAGTGACTCTACAGGATTTCATGTGCCTCAACCCAACCGTGTACCGCAGCTCAACTCAGCCGCTGGATGCTAATGACTGGCTCCGTGACATCACCTATGAGATGGAGTCTGCTGATGTAGCCCCTGCCCGCTATGTCACCTTTGCTTCCTTCTTTTTGAAGGGACCCGTAGCTCAATGGTGGGACAGCCACAGGCGTACACTGACAGTAGGAACAATCATCACCTGGCCAGACTTCTAAGCTATTTTCCATGCCTGTTTCATTCCTCAGGGGATCATGGATAGGAAGAAGTGTGAGTTCCGCAACCTCACCCAGGGCAACAAAACTGTGGAAGCCTATCGGCGGGAGTTTCTGGACTTATCCCGCTATGCTGAAGAAGACATTGCAACTGATGCTCGCAAACAAGAGAAGTTCCGCGATGGACTACAAGCTGACATCAAGCTCGCATTGCTAGTGCATGACTTTGCCGATTTCGCCACCTTGGTGAATAAGGCCATCAATGTCGAGACTGGTCTGCAGGAACACCAGAGATCTCACAGGCGCAACCGTGACACAGGCTCATCTTCGGGCCCGCCCTCGCAGAAGCGTAAGATATGGATCCCGAACAGCATGTATCGTCCAACTGCACCTGCTCCAAGGCAGTCCTATGCTGCACCTCGTCTGCCGCCTCCGCCATCTAGGCAGCCAAGGCTTCCAGCTCCACCACCCCAAGCTCTCGTTCCCACTCCCAATAATGATCTGTGCTACAAGTGTGGTCAACCAGGTCATCGTGCCAGGGACTGTAATCAGAATCGGAATCAACTGGCCCTTCCTGCAGCTGGCCGTGGAAGCAATCAGCCCCGCAACAACAATGCCAGGCCTTATGGTCATGTTCATGCCAACCACGTTGACCTCAATGAAGCTCAAGACCAGCCTGCTACTGTGATGGGTACACTCCTCGTAAATTTAGTACCAGCATCCGTTTTATTTGATACTGGTGCATCGCATTCATTCATGTCAGAAGATTTTGCATACAAGCACGACCTTAAATGTGAGGTCATAAACACTCCACTAGTGGTAAAACCCCCTGCCGTCCAGTGTCAAACCTCTATGGTTAGTCACGATGTTCCCGTTGAAATTGAAGGGTTGGAATTCTATGCCTCTCCCATTATCCTCAAGTCGTCTAACATCGACCTCATTCTGGGTATGGATTGGTTGAAAGCGCATATTGCTTCTATAGTTTGCGCCACTAAGACCGTCCATCTGCTGCACCCTTCTGATGAAATAATTAGCTACAATGCTCGTCTAGTTCAGAATGCCGAGGCAAGGCTTTATGCGTTGAATGCATTGAACGCTACACTACTCGAGGGCATTGAAAACATTCCTGTCGTTCGCGAATTCCAAGACGTCTTTCCTGAAGAACTTCGAGGGATTCCTCCTACTAGAGCTATCGAATTCATCATCGACTTGAAACCACGCACCACTCCTATAGCCAAACGACCCTACAAGATGCCGCCGCATGAACTCATTGAGCTTAAGGAGGAAATCGACAAATCTCTTTGCAAAGGTTTCATTCGCCCAAGCTGCTCTCCTTGGGGAGAACCTTCTCTCTTTGTCAAGAAGAAGGATGGGACAAACCGATTGATCCAAGACTACCGTCCTATTAACCAGGCTACCATTCAGAACAAATATCCTCTTCCTTGGATCAATGATTTGTATGATCAACTGGTTGGTTTGTCAATGTTCTCTAAACTCGACTTGAGGTTGGGTTACCACCAGTTCCGTGTTCGCGAAGAGGATATCACAAAGACGTATTTGTGACTCGCTATGGATCCTACGAGTACACCGTCATGTCTTTTGGATTAACCAATGCTCCAGCCACCTTCTCTAGTCTCATGAACTATATCTTTATGGAATACCTCGACAAGTTTGTCGTGGTTTATCTGGATGATATCCTTGTATATTCCAAGAATGACGAAGAACGTGCTGAACATCTTCGTCTTGTTTTGGAAAAGCTTAGAGAGCATCAACTCTATGCCAAGTTCTCCAAGTGTGAATTCTGGCTTCCCGAAGTAACTTATCTTGGGCATGTCATCTCCAAGGATGGTATTGCCATCAACCCCGAGCGAGTTCAGGCTATTCACGATTGGACTCCTCCAAAGAATGTCAAGTAAGTCAGAAGTTTTTTGGGACTCGCCAGCTATTGCCGTCGATTCGTCGAGAACTTCTCCAAGATCGCTAGACCTCGGACTAACCTGCTTCATAAGGGCGTCAATTTTGAGTGGACAGAAAAGTGTCAGGAAAGTTTCCAGGTGCTCAAAGACAAGTTGACTTCTGCACCAGTGCTTGCTCTCCAGATACTAAGAAGGACTTCATCATCTATTGTGATGCTTCACATCAAGGCCTAGGCGCTGTCCTAATGCAAAAGTGTAAAGTGATTGCTTATGCCTCTCGGCAACTACGCCCTCATGAAGAGAACTATCCAGTTCACGACCTCGAGCTTGCTGCTGTTATACACACACTAAAACAGTGGCGACATTACCTTCTCGGTAATCGTTGCGAGATCTTCACCGACCACCAAAGTCTGAAGTATCTGTTTACTTAGCCAGACCCGAACCTCCGTCAGCAGAGATGGATGGAGACTGTTGCAGATTTTAACTTTGGTATTTTGTATACCCCAGGCAAGGCTAATGTAATGGCTGATGCCTTGAGCCGCAAATCATATTGCAACCACCTCCAGATTCACAAAGTTTAGCCCTCGCTTGTTGAAGAATTCAGAAAGCTGAACCTCCATATTGTTCCTCCTGGAGCACTCGCTCCCCCTCCCCCAGCGTTTCAAAAGATGAATATTCGTGTTGTTCCTCAAGGTTCTCTAAATACCCTCGCTGTCGAGCCAGTTCTCGTGGGCGATATCAAGACTATTCAACATTATGACTCTAAAGTCGAGAAGATTAAACGCTATCTCTCAGAAGGAAAGCCCTCATTCTTCACTATTGTCGATTATGGTGCCTTGTACTTCAAAGGCCTCCTAGTGGTGCCATGTGCGAGTGAAAACCTGAATCTGACTCCAAGGGTTATGAAAGAAGCTCATGATGCGCCTTTGTCTATTCATCCTGGTAGCACCAAGATGTACCAAGACATTCATCAGAGATTCTGGTGGTCTAATATGAAGCAAGACATTGCTCGTTATGTTGCTGAATGTGACGTTTGCCGTCGTATCAAAGTAGAACATCAAATGCCTGCTGGAACTCTGCAACCTATATCTATTCCTGAATGGAAATGGGACCATGTTGAAATGGACTTCGTCACTGGAATCCCCAAATCGCAGAAAGGTAATGATGCTATTCTAGTAGTCATTGACCGGCTTTCTAAAGTTGCACATTTTCTGGCTGTCAAAGAAACAATCACTGTCAGCTGGCAACCCTCTACATGTCCAGAATTGTCTCACTACATGGTATTCCACTAGTTATCAGTTCAGACCGTGGCAGTTTATTCACTTCAAGATTCTGGGCAAGTTTCCAAGAAGCTATGGGGACTCATCTGTCTTTCAGCACTGCTTTTACCCTCAGTCGCAAGGGCAAGTTGAACGTGTCAACCAAGTTCTCAAAGACATGCTTCGGGCTTGTGTTATCTCTTTTGGCAAGAAATGGGAGGAATCTCTCCCGTATGCTGAGTTCTCTTATAATAATAGCTATCAAGCTAGTCTGAAGATGGCCCCCTTCAAAGTGTTATATGGATGAAAGTGTCGAACCCCTCTGAACTGGTCAGAAACTGGGGAACGTCCACTCTTCGGTCCGGATATTATCCAACATGCCGAAGAACAAGTTCGCATTATTCGCGAGAATCTCAAGACTGCTCAGTCATGTCAGAAGAGTCAGTATGACCGTCATCATAAGGACATGGTCTATCAACCTGGCGAAAAGGCTTATCTTTGAGTCACGCCAATGAAGGGTGCTCATCGCTTCGGGATCAAGGGCAAGCTAGCTCCTCGCTAGATTGGTCCTTTCACTATTCTGGAAAGGCATGGAAAAGTGGCTTACCAACTGGAGCTTCCGCCGAACCTTTTTCAGGTTCACGATGTGTTCCACGTGTCACAACTCCGCCGCTGCTTTAAGGACCCAATCAGAGCAGTGGATCATGAAGTGCTCGAGTTGCAACAGGACCTCTCTTATAAAGAGCATCTGGTTCGCATTCTCGACCAAGCTGAACGCCGCACACGTCAGAAGGCGATCAAGTTCCTCAAAGTCCAGTGGTCGCACCATTCTGAAGATGAAGCCACTTGGTAACGCGAGGATTGCCTACGTGATGAATACCCCGCACTATTTCCTTCTACCTCCTAAATCTCGGGACAAGATTTCTTGAAGTGGAGGAGATTTGTAACGCCCGGATAATTAGGCTACAGTAAAACTCTCCTAATGATGCCATGTCATCTCTGTTATTGTTGCTAATCAAATGTTAGTTCAAAACATTTCAAATTCAAAAATGAATTAGTGACAAACACCCAAAGTTTTAAAAAGTTGAAACAAAAATGTTCGGGCAGTGCCAAATATGGCATAGGTAATTATGGTGTAGAAGACACAATTTTATAAAATACTTAAATGCCCAAAATTAAATAGAACAAAAAACAAAGCTAAAAAGAAAAGGAAAAGAAAAGGAAAAAGAAGAAACCCCCCTTCCCCCTGGGCCAAAAGGCCCAGCTAGCCAACAGCCAGCGACCCAACCGGCCCAGCTCCCCGCAGCGCGCCCTCTTCCTTTTCCTCGGTTGCGTGCCGCTACAGGGCGCGGTCTCCACCGGACCCCCTCGCCGGCGTCGAGGAGGGGATAAGATCACCAGCGCCCCCCGCCTCCTCGGGCCCCTCTCCCACTCACCCCGCTCTCCTCCTAGATCTCCGCCTCTGAAGGAAATATGCCCTAGAGGCAATAATAAAGGTATTATTTATTTCCTTACATCATGATAAATGTTTATTATTCATGCTAGAATTGTATTAACAGGAAACATGATACATGTGTGAATACATAGACAAACTGAGTGTCACTAGTATGCCTCTACTTGACTAGCTCGTTTATGAAAGATGGTTATGTTTCCTAGCCATGGACAAAAGAGTTGTCATTTTATTAACGGGATCACATCATTAAGAGAATGATGTGATTGACTTGACCCATTCTGTTAGCTTAGCACTTGATCGTTTAGTATGTTGCTACTGCTTTCTTCATGACTTATACATGTTCCTGTGACTATGAGATTATGCAACTACCGTTTACCAGAGGAACACTCTGTGTGCCACCAAACATCACAACGTAACTGGGTGATTATAAAGGTGCTCTACAGGTGTCTCCGAAGGTACTTGTTGGGTTGGCGTATTTCGAGATTAGGATTTGTCACTCCGATTGTCGGAGAGGTATCTCTGGGCCCTCTCGGTAATACACATCACTATAAGCCTTGCAAGCAATGTGACTAATAAGTTAGTTGCGAGATGATGTATTACAAAACGAGTAAAGAGACTTGCCGGTAACGAGATTGAACTAGGTATTGAGATACCGATGATCGAATCTCGGGCAAGTAACATACCGATGACAAAGGGAACAACGTATGTTGTTATGCGCTTTGACCGATAAAGATCTTCGTAGAATATGTGGGAGCCAATATGAGCATCCAGGTTCCGCTATTGGTTATTGACCAGAAACGTGTTTCGGTCATGTCTACATTGTTCTCGAACCCGTAGGGTCCGCACGCTTAAAGTTAGATGACAGTTATATTATGAGTTTATATGTTTTGATGTACCGAAGGTAGTTTGGAGTCCCGGATGTGATCATGGACATATCAAGGAGTCTCGAAATGGTCGAGACATGAAGTTTGGTATATTGAACGACTATATTCGGACACCGGAATAAGTTTTGGGGGTTATCGAATATATACCGGAGTACCGGGGGGGTTACCGGAACCCCTCGGGGGTTAATGGGCCACTTGGGCCCAAAGTGGAGAAGAGGAGGGGTGGCTAGGGCAGGCCGCATGCCCCCGCCCCCTCTTGTCCGAATTGGACAAGGAGGGGGGCGGCGCCCCCCTTTCCTTCCTCCCCTCTCTCCCTTCCTTCCCCCTCTCCTACTTGGACAAGGAAAGGAGGGAGGGAGTAGGACTCCCCTTTGCGCGCCCTCCTCCTAGCCGGCCGCCCCCTCTCCCTTGAACCTTTATATACGGGGGCAGGGGGGCACCTCTAGACACAACAATTGATCATTGATCTCTTAGACGTGTGCGGTGCCCCCCTCCACCATAATCCACCTCGATAATATCGTAGCGGTGCTTAGGCGAAGCCCTGCGTCGGTAGAACATCATCATTGTCACCACGCCGTCATGCTGACAGAACTCTCCCTGACACTCGGCTGGATCGGAGTTCGAGGGACGTCATCGAGTTGAATGTGTGCAAGAACTCGGAGGTGCCATGCGTTCGGTGCTTGATCGATCGGACCGTGAAGACGTACGACTACATCAACCATGTTGTGCTAACGCTTCTGCTTTCGGTCTACGAGGGTACGTGGACACACTCTCCCCTCTCGTTTCTATGCATCACCATGATCTTGAGTGTGCGTAGGAATTTTTTTGAAATTACTACATTCCCCAATAGTGGCATCCGAGCCTAGGTTTTATGCGTTGATGTTATATGCACGAGTAGAACACAAGTGAGTTGTGGGCGATACAAGTCATACTGCTTACTAGCATGTCATACTGCTTACCAGCATGTCATACTTTGGTTCGGTGGTATTGTTGGATGAAGCGGCCCGGACCGACATTACGCGTACGCTTACGCGAGACTGGTTCTACCGACGTGCTTTGCACATAGGTGGCTGGCGGGTGTCAGTTTCTCCAACTTTAGTTGAACCGAGTGTGACTACACCCGGTCCTTGAGAAGGTTAAAATAGCACTAACTTGACGAACTATAGTTGTGGTTTTGATGCGTAGGTAAGAACGGTTCTTGCTCAGGTAGTAGCAGCCACGTAAAACTTGCAACAACAAAGTAGAGGACGTCTAACTTGTTTTTGCAGGGCATGTTGTGATGTGATATGGTCAAGACACGTTTCTATATTTTATTGTATGAGATGATCATGTTTTGTAACCGAGTTATCGGCAACTGGCAGGAGCCATATGGTTGTCGCTTTATTGTATGCAATGCAATCGCCCTATAATTGCTTTACTTTATCACTAAGCGGTAGCAATAGTCGTAGAAGCAATAGGTGGCGAAACGACAACGATGCTATGATAGAGATCAAGGTGTCGCGCCGGTGACAATGGTGATCATGACGGTGCTTCGAAGATGGAGATCACAAGCACAAGATGATGATGGCCATATCATATCACTTATATTGATTGCATGTGATGTTTATCCTTTATGCATCTTATCTTGCTTTGATTGACGGTAGCATTATTAGATGATCTCTCACTAAATTTCAAGATAAAAGTGTTCTCCCTGAGTACGCACCATTGCCAAAGTTCGCCGTGCCTAGACACCACGTGATGATCGGGTGTGATAAGCTCTACGTCCATCTACAATGGGTGGAAGCCAGTTTTGCACACGCAGAATACTCAGGTTAAACTTGACGAGCCTAGCACATGCAGATATGGCCTCGGAACACTGAGACCAAAAGGTCGAGCGTGAATCATATAGTAGATATGATCAACATAATGATGTTCACCATTGAAAACTACTCCATTTCACGTGATGATCGGTTATGGTTTAGTTGATTTGGATCACGTGATCACTTAGATGATTAGAGGGATGTCTATCTAAGTGGGAGTTCTTAAGTAATATGATTAACTGAACTTAAATTTATCATGAACTTAGTACTTGATAGTATTTTGCATGTCTATGTTGATTGTAGATAGATGGCTCGTGATGTTGTTCCGTTGAATTTTAATGTGTTCCTTGAGAAAGCGAAGTTGAAAGATGATGGTAGCAATTACACGGACTGGGTCCGTAACTTGAGGATTATCCTCATTGCTGCACAGAAGAATTACGTCCTGGAAGTACCGCTGGGTGCCAGGCCTGCTGCAGATGCAACTGCGGACATTGTGAATGTTTGGCAGAGCAAAGCTGATGACTACTCGATAGTTCAGTGTGCCATGCTTTACGACTTAGAACCGGGACTTCAACAATGTTTTGAACGTCATGGAGCATATGAGATGTTCCAGAGTTGAAGTTAATATTTCAAGAAAATGCCCGGATTGAGAGATATGAAGTCTCCAATAAGTTCTATAGCTGCAAGATGGAAGAGAATAGTTCTGTCAGTGAACATATACTCAAAATGTCTGGGTACAATAATCACTTGATTTAACTGGGAGTTAATCTTCCTGATGATAGTGTCATTGACAGAATTCTTCAATCACTGCCACCAAGCTACAAGAGCTTTGTGATGAACTATAATATGCAAGGGATGAACAAGACTATTCTCGAGCTCTTCGCAATGCTAAAGGCTGCGGAGGTAGAAATCAAAAAGGAGCATCAAGTGTTAATGGTCAACAAGACCACCAGTTTCAAGAAAAAGGGTAAAGGGAAGAAGAAGGGGAACTTCAAAAAGAACGGCAAACAAGTTGCTGCTCAAGAGAAGAAACCCAAGTCTGGACCTAAGCCTGAGACTGAGTGCTTCTACTGCAAACAGACTAGTCACTGGAAGCGGAACTGCCCCAAGTATTTGGCGGATAAGAAGGATGGCAAGGTGAACAAAGGTATATGTGATATACATGTTATTGATGTGTACCTTACCAGAGCTCGCAGTAGCACCTGGGTATTTGATACTGGTTTTGTTGCTAATATTTGCAACTCAAAACAGGGACTACGGATTAAGCGGACACTGGCTAAGGACGAGGTGACGATGCGCGTGGGAAATGGTTCCAAAGTTGATGTGATCGCCGTCGGCACGCTACCTCTACATCTACCTTCGGGATTAGTTTTAGACCTAAATAATTGTTATTTGGTGCCAGCGTTGAGCATGAACATTATATCTGGATCTTGTTTGATGCGAGACGGTTATTCATTTATATCTGAGAATAATGGTTGTTCTATTTATATGAGTAATATCTTTAATGGTCATGCACCCTTAAAGAGTGGTCTATTTTTGATGAATCTCGGTAGTAGTGATACACATATTCATAATGTTGAAACCAAAAGATGCAGAGTTGATAATGATAGTGCAACTTATTTGTGGCACTGCCGTTTAGGTCATATTGGTGTAAAGCGCATGAAGAAACTCCATACTGATGGACTTTTGGAATCACTTGATTATGAATCACTTGGTACTTGCGAACCATGCCTCATGGGCAAGATGACTAAAACGCCGTTCTCTGGAACTATGGAGCGAGCAACTGATTTTTTGGAAATCATACATACTGATGTATGTGGTCCAATGAATATTGAAGCTCGCGGCGGGTATCGTTATTTTCTCACCTTCACAGATGATTTAAGCAGATATGGGTATATCTACTTAATAAAACATAAGTATGAAACATTTGGAAAGTTCAAAGAATTTCAGAGTGAAGCTGAAAATTATCGTAACAAGAAAATAAAGTTTCTACGATCTGATCGTGGAGGAGAATATTTGAGTTACGAGTTTGGTTTACATTTGAAACAATGCGAAATAGTTTTGCATCTCACGCCACTCGGAACACCACAACATAATGGTGTGTCCGAAAGGCATAATCGCAGTTTACTAGATATGGTGCGATCTATGATGTCTCTTACTGATTTACCACTATTGTTTTGGGGTTATGCTTTAGAGACAGCCGCATTCACGTTAAATAGGGCACTATCAAAATCCATTGAGACGACGCCTTATGAACTATGGTTTGGCAAGAAACCAAAGTTGTCGTTTCTTAAAGTTTGGGCCTGCGATGCTTATGTGAAAAAGCTTCAACCTGATAAGCTCGAACCCAAATCGGAGAAATGTGTCTTCATAGGATACCCAAAGGATACTGTTGGGTACACCTTCTATCACAGATCCGAAGGCAAGACATTCGTTGCTAAGAAGGGATCCTTTCTAGAGAAGGAATTTCTCTCGAAATAAGTGAGTGGGAGGAAAGTAGAACTTGATGAGGTAACTGTACCGACTCCCTTATTGGAAAATAGTTCATCACAGAAACCAGTTCCTATGATGACTACACCAATTAGTGAGGAAGCTAATGATATTGATCGTGAAACTTCAGATCAAGTTACTACCAAACCTCGTAGGTCAACCAGAATAAGATCCGCACCAGAGTGGTACGGCAATCCTATTCTGTAGGTCATGTTACTTGACCATGACGAAACTACGAACTATGAGGAAGTGATGATGAGCCCAGATTCCGCAAAATGGCTTGAGGCCATGAAATCTGAGATGGGATCCATGTATGAGAACAAAGTGTGGACTTTGGTTGACTTGCCTAATGATCGGCAGGCCATTGAGAATAAATGGATCAGCTCGACTTGTTGCGAAAGGTTTTCGACAAGTTCAAGGGGTTGACTACGATGAGACTTTCTCACCCGTAGCGATGCTTAAGTCTGTCCGAATCATGTTAGCAATTGCCGCATTTTATGATTATGAAATTTGGCAAATGGATGTCAAAACTGCATTCCAGAATGGATTTCTGGAAGAAGAGTTGTATATGATGGAACCAGAAGGTTTTGTCGATCCAAAGGATGCTAACAAAGTGTGAAAGCTCCAGCGATCCATTTATGGATTGGTGCAAGCCTCTCGGAGTTGGAATAAACGCTTTGATAGTGTAATCAAAGCATATGGTTTTATACAGACTTTTGGAGAAGCCTGTATTTACAAGAAAGTGAGTGGGAGCTCTGTAGCATTTCTAATATTATATGTAGATGACATATTATTGATTGGAAATGATATAGAATTTCTGGATAGCATAAAAGGATACTTGAATAAAAGTTTTTCAATGAAAGACCTCGGTGAATCTGCTTACATATTGGGCATCAAGATCTATAGAGATAGATCAAGATGCTTGATTGGACTTTCACAGAGTACATACCTTGATAAAGTTTTGAAAAAGTTCAAAATGGATCAAGCAAAGAAAGGGTTCTTGCCTGTAATACAAGGTGTGAAGTTGAGTCAGACTCAATGCCCGACCACAGCAGAAGATAGAGAGAAAATGAAATTGTTCCCTATGCTTCAGCCATAGGCTCTATCATGTATGCAATGCTATGTACCAAACCTGATGTATGCTTAGCAATAAGTTTAGCAGGGAGGTACCAAAGTAATCCAGGAGTGGGTCACTGGACAGCGGTCAAGAATATCCTGAAATACCTGAAAAGGACTAAGGATATGTTTCTCGTTTATGGAGGTGACAAAGAGCTAGTCGTAAATGGTTACGTTGATGCAAGCTTTGACACTGATCCGGTCGATTCTAAATTGCAAACCGGATACGTGTTTATATTAAACGGTGGAGCTTTCAGTTGGTGCAGTTCTAAACAATGCGTCATGGCGGGATCTACATGTGAAGCGAAGTACATAGTTGCTTCGGAAGTAGCAAATGAAGGAGTCTGGATGAAGGAGTTCATATCCGATCTAGGTGTCATACCTAGTGCACAGGGTCCAATGCAAATCTTCTGTGACAATACTGGTGCAATTGCCTTGGCAAAGGAATCTAGATATCACAAGAAGACCAAGCACATCAAGAGACGCTTCAATTCCATCCGGGACCAAGTCCAGGTGGGAGACATAGAGATTTGCAAGATACATACGGATCTGAATGTTGCAGACCCGTTGACTAAGCCTCTTCCACGAGCAAAACATGATCAACACCAAGGCTCCATGGGTGTTAGAATCATTACTGTGTAATCTACATTATTGACTCTAGTGCAAGTGGGAGACTGAAGGAAATATGCCCTAGAGGCAATAATAAAGTTATTATTTATTTCCTTACATCATGATTAATGTTTATTATTCATGCTAGAATTGTATTAACTAGAAACATGATACATGTGTGAATACATAGACAAACTGAGTGTCACTAGTATGCCTCTACTTGACTAGCTCGTTTATCAAAGATGGTTATGTTTCCTAGCCATGGACAAAAGAGTTGTCATTTGATTAACAGGATCACATCATTAAGAGAATGATGTGATTGACTTGACCCATTCCGTTAGCTTAGCACTTGATCGTTTAGTATGTTGCTACTGCTTTCTTCATGACTTATACATGTTCCTGTGACTACGAGATTATGCAACTCCCGTTTATCGGAGGAACACTTTGTGTGCCACCAAACGTCACAATGTAACTGGGTGATTATAAAGGTGCTCTACAGGTGTCTACGGAGGTACTTGTTGGGTTGGCGTATTTCGAGATTAGGATTTGTCACTCCGATTGTCGGAGAGGTATCTCTGGGCCCTCTCGGTAATACACATCACTATAAGCCTTGCAAGCAATGTGACTAATGAGTTAGTTGCGAGATGATGTATTACAAAACGAGTAAAGAGACTTGCCGGTAACGAGATTGAACTAGGTATTGAGACACCGACGATCGAATCTCGGGCAAGTAACATACCGATGACAAAGGGAACAACATATGTTGTTATGCGGTTTGACCGATAAAGATCTTCGTAGAATATGTGGGAGCCAATATGAGCATCCAGGTTCCGCTATTGGTTATTGACCGGAAACGTGTTTGGGTCATGTCTACATTGTTCTCGAACCCGTAGGGTCCGCACGCTTGAAGTTAGATAACAATTATATTATGTGTTTATATGTTTTGATCTACCGAAGGTAGTTCGGAGTCATGGATGTGATCACGGACATAACGAGGAGTCTCGAAATGGTCGAGACATGAAGATTGGTATATTGCACGACTATATTCGGACACTAGAATAAGTTTCGGGGGTTATCGGATATATACCGGAGTACCGGGGGGTTACCGGAACCCCCCAGGTGGTTAATGGGCCACTTGGGCCCAAAGTGGAGAAGAGGAGGGGCGGCCAGGGCAGGCCGCGTGCCCCCTCCCCCTCTAGTCTGAATTGGACAAGGAGGGGCGGCGGCGCCCCCCTTTCCTTCCTCCCCTCTCTCCCTTCCTTCCCCCTCTCCTACTTGGACAAGGAAAGGAGGGAGTCCTACTCCCGGTGGGAGTAGGACTCCCCTTGGCGCGCCCTCCTCCTGGTCGGCTTCCCCCTCCCCCTTGAACATTTATATATGGGGGCAGGGGGCACCTCTAGACACAACAATTGATCATTGATCTCTTAGCCGTGTGCAGTGCCCCCTCCACCATAATCCACCTCGATAATATAATAGCGGTGCTTAGGCGAAGTCCTGCGTCGGTAGAACATCATCATCGTCACCATGCCGTCGTGCTAACGGAACTCTCCCTCGACACTCGGCTGGATCAGAGTTCAAGGGACGTCATCGAGCTGAACGTGTGCAAGAACTCGGAGGTGCCGTGCGTTGGTGCTTGATCGGTCGGGCCGTGAAGACGTATGACTACATCAACCGCATTGTGCTAACGCTTCCGCTTTCGGTCTACGAGGGTACGTGGACACACTCTGCCCTCTCGTTGCTGTGCATCACCATGATCTTGAGTGTGCGTAGGAATTTTTTTGAAATTACTACGTTCCCCAACAGCCTCTCCCTCTCCCCTCACATCCACCTCGCTCTCCCCCTCGCTCCCCACCGCATCCGAGCGTCGCCATGGCCTCGCCGCCGTAGAACTCACGGCCACCGCGACCTCCGCACCTCTCCGACGTGTCCGCTCGCTCCACCTCCCTCGACTATGCCTCCCCGACGATCCGCAGGACGCCGGGTGCCCATGAACGCTGCCCCGGCCTCGTCTTCTTCCTCGGATCCGCGGCGCGTCTCCAACGAGCGTCGTCGACTCTGCAGCTACTAAACCCCCAAGGGCCTTTCGTGTGTGCCGCTCAGTGAGCTCCACCCCTCCTGCTCTCTGTTTGCTCTCTCGCATGCCTTAGCTAGCTGCCGCCGAAATGCCCAAATGCAACGCCGCGGAGCTCGTTGCCGACGAGTCTCCGGTGACCAAATGGTCACGGGCGGTTTCCGTTGAACTTGCCGCATCGAGTAGGGCCCGACTAGCCCTCCCGTTTGCCCAATAGCGCGCGACATCACCATTCCCACTCGCGGCCGAACTCCGGCGTCCGCCTCTCTGCTCACTGTCGCCGCTCCGGTGCACCTCCGGCCACGCCACCGCCACCACTAGATGCGGCTCACCGCACTCATTCAAACGCCACCTCCCGCGCTCAAAATGGACCACCACAGCGGATTTCCGACCACCCCCCGAACCGCGTCGCCGTGATTTTCCTCGCCGGCGTCGTTCCGGCGCCATCCGCCGACGTGGCTAGGCGGGCCCCACCCCTGGGTCACTGCCTGGTGACCCCAGGGGCCTAGCTGGCCCAGTTGACCATGGTCAACTTGCTGACTGGGCTGGTCTCAGCAGCTGACCAGTGGCCCCTGCCCTATAAGCTAATTAAATTAGTTAAATTAATTAATCTAGGCTAATTAGTCACTGACTAATGGGGCGCATACTTAGTTAATCATAATTAGTTTTAAAAAAATCCTACTCCAACTCTGACTCAATGACAGGTGGGTTCCACTAGACCCACAAGTTAGTTTTGTCTCTAGTCAACCGCACTGTTGACTGCTTACGTCACATATACATCATGCTGATGTCATCCCATGCTATTCTGGATAATGTTGATTTAAATTAATTAAATAAATTCCAGAAAATGATTAAAACTTTAGAAAACCATAGAAAATAAACCATAGCTCGGACGAAAATACTTTCTACATGAAAGTTGCTCAGAACGACGAGACGTATCCGGATACGCAGCCCGTTAGTTCACCACACACCCCTAACATAGCGAACATGCAACTTCCCCCTCCGGTTCATCTGTCCAAAAACGCGAAACACCGGGAATACTTTCCCGGATGTTTTCCCCCTTCGCCAATATCACCTACTACCGCGTTTGGCAACCCCTGGCAACGATCATTGTCATGTCATGGATCGTCATGCATATCTTTGCATTGTATTAACTGTTTCTTCCCCCCTCTTCTCTCCGGTAGACTACGAGATCGATGTTGTTGCTGCCCCGTTCGACTATGGAGTTGACGACCCCTCCTTCTTGCCAGAGCATCCAGGCAAGCCCCCCCCCCCCTTGATCACCAGATATCGCCTATTCTTCTCTCTACTGCTTGCATTAGAGTAATGTAGGATGTTACTATTCGGTTACTCCTATTCTATTGCATAGCCTGTCATTGTTGCTACAGTCGTTGATACCTTACCCGCAATCCTAAATTCTTAGTATAGTATGCTAGTTTATCATCATTGGCCCTACATTCTTGTCAGTCTGCCTTGCTATACTATCGGGTCGTGATCACCCAGGAGGTGGTCACGGGTATATACTATACATATATACTTACTATACAGATGGTGACTAAAGTCGGGTCGACTCGTTTAGTACCCGCGAATGATTCACAGATTGGGGGCTGAAAGGACATTTATCCCAACGGCCCTCTGTGTGGAACTTTGTAGCGGAGCGACATGGCAGGTTGAGACCACCTAGGCGAGAGGTGGGCCTGGCCTTGGTCGGTGTCCGCAGTTACTTCATAATAACACGCTTAACTAGATCTTGGTATTTGATCTGAGTCTTGCCATTGGCCTATACGCACTAACCAACTACGCGGGAAGAGTTCTGGACACTCGACGTCGTGGTATCAGCCGCAGCTTTCGTGACGTCAGCGACTGAGCGGCGCACGCCGGATTGGACCGTAAGCTTGCTCTTGTATTAATGGGGCTAGGTCTGGTTCCTGCCGCATACGCAATGTGCAGGTGTGCAATGGGCGATGGGCCCAGACCCCTGCGCGCATAGGAGTTAGACCGGCGTGCTGACCTCTCTGTTGTTCCTATGTGGGGTTGCAACGAGTTGATCTTCCGAGGCCGGGCATGATCCAGGAAAGTGTGTCCGGCCAAATAGGATCGAGTGTGTTGGGAAATGTGGAGCACTCCTGCAGGGAAGTTTATCTATTTGAATAGTCGTGTCCCTCGGTACAAGGACGACCCGGAGTTGTGCCTTGACCTTATGACAACTAGAATCGAATACTTAATAAAACACACCCAGACATGTTCCAGAGACATCTCGGTGATTGCTTTCTCACAGGGCGACGAGGGGAGGATCGCCGGGTAGGATTATGCTATGCGATGCTACTTGGAGGACTTCAATCTACTCTCTTCTACATGTTGCAAGTCGGAGGCTGCCAGAAGCGTAGTCTTCGATAGGACTAGCTATCCCCCTCTTGTTCTGGCATTCTGCAGTTCAGTCCACCGATATTGCCTCTTTACATATATACCCATGCATATGTAGTGTAGCTCCTTGCTTGTGAGTACTTTGGATGAGTACTCACGGTTGCTTTGCTCCCTCTTTTCCCCCGTTTTCCTCTTCTTCTCGGATGCCGCAACCAGATGTTGGAGCCCAGGATCCAGACGCCACCGTCGACGACGACTACTACACTGGAGGAGCCTACTACTACGTGCAGGCCGCTGGCGATGACCAGGAGTAGTTAGGAGGATCCCAGGCAGGAGGCCTGCGCCTCTTTTGATCTGTATCCTGTTTGTGCTAGCCATCTTATGGCAACATGTTTAACTTATGTCTGTACTAAGAGATTGTTGTTTCCGCTGACTCGTCTATGATCGAGCACTTGTATTCGAGCCCTCGAGGTCCCTGGCTTGTATTATGATGCTTGTATGACTTATTTATGTTTTAGAGTTGTGTTCTGATATCTTCCCGTGAGTCCCTGATCTTGATCGTACACGTTTGCGTGTATGATTAGTGTACGATTGAATCAGGGGCGTCACACCACTAAACCACTTGTCTGGACAAAAAGGGTGCACCCTCGTAGGTCGCCTGATTCAATAACAAAAAAAAATCAAAACCCATTACAGGGTGCTGATGACCCACAAGTGTAGGGGATCTATCGTAGTCATTTCGATAACTAAGAGTGTCAAACCCAACGAGGAGCAGAAGGAAATGATAAGCGGTTTTCAGTAAGGTTTTCTCTGCAAGCACTGAAATAGTAGGTGATAGATAGTTTTGTGATAAGATAAATAGTAACGAGCAAAAAGTAAATAAAGTAAATAAAGTGCAGCAAGGTGGCCCAATCCTTTATGTAGCAAAGGATAAGCCTGGACAATTCTAATAATGAGGGAGGAGCTCCCGAGGACATATTGGGAATTATCGTCAAGCTAGTTTCATCACATTCGTAAGATTCGCGTTCGGCACTTTGTTAATTTGATATGTGGGTGGACCGGCACTTGGGTACTGCCCTAACTTGGACAAGCATCCCACTTATGATTAACCCCTATTGCAAGCGTCCGCAACTACAAAAAGGAGTATTAAGGTAAACCTAACCACAGCATTAAACATATGGGTACATATCAACCCCTAACGAAGCAACGCATAAACTAGCGTTTAAGCTTCTGTCACTCTAGTAACCCATCATCTACTTATTACTTCCCTATGCCTTCCTCTAGGCCCAAATAATGGTGAAGTGTCATGTAGTCGACGTTCACATAACACCACTAGAGGAAAGACAACATACATCTCATCAAAATATCGAACGAATACCAAATTCACATGACTACTAATAGCAAGACTTCACCCATGTCCTCAGGAACAAACATAACTACTCACAAAGCATATTCATGTTCATAATCAGAGGAGTAATAATATGCATAAAGGATTTGAACATATGATCTTCCACCAAGTAAACCAATTAGTATCAACTACAAGGAGTAATCAACACTACTAGCAACCCATAGGTACCAATTTGTGGTTTTGATACAAGATTGGATACAAGAGATGAACTAGGGTTTTGAGAGGAGATGGTGCTGGTGAAGATGTTGATGGAGATTGACCCCCTCCCGATCAAAGGATCGTTGGTGATGACGTTGATGATGATTTGCCCCTCCCGGAGGGAAGTTTCCCCGGCAGAACAGCTCTGCCAGAGCCCTAGATTGATTCCGCCAAGGTTCCGCCTCGTGGCGGTGGAGTTTCGTCCCATAAGCTTGCCCACGATTTTTTCCAGGGAAAGGGTGATGATATAGCAGAAGATGGACGCCGGAGGCCCACCAGGGGGCCCAGGAGATAGGGGCCACACCCTACAGGGGGGGCGCGCCCCTGTCTCCTGGACAGGGTGTGGGCCCCCTGGCCTATTTCTGTCGCTCATAAATTCTTAATAAATCCAAAAAGTTGTTCGTGGAGTTTCAGGACTTTTGGAGTTGTGCAGAATAGGTTTCCAACGTTTGCTCCTTTTCCAGCCAGAATTCTAGCTGCCGGCATTCCCCCTCTTCATGATAAACCTTGTAAAATAAGAGAGAATAGCCATAAGTATTGAGATATAATGTGTAATAACAGCCCATAATGCAATAAATATTGATATAAAAGCATGATGCAAAATGGACGTATCAACTCCCCCAAGCTTAGACCTCGCTTGTCCTCAAGCGGAAGCCGAAATCGAAAATATGTCTGCATGTTTAGAGATAGAGGTGTCGATAAAAATAAAATACGGACATGAGGGCATCATGATCATTCTAATAACAACAACATATATAGATTTTGTCATATGATTTCCTATGATCAAGTAATAAGCAATTCACAATGTCAAGTATGGTTCATAAACTTCATTGGGAACTAACAAACTATAATCTTAGTCATTGAAGCAATTGCAATTTATCGTAACATCAGAAAGAGTCAATAATAGAGCTTTTCAACGAGCTCACATACTCAACTATCTCATAGTCTCCCATAATTGCTAACACTCACGCAATACTTGTGGTTATAGAGTTTTAGCCGGACACTGAGAAAGATAGGGGCTTATTGTGTTGCCTCCCAACGTATTCACCTTTAGGTGATGTCAACAATAATAGCCTATGCCGACTTACATCCAATTGGATATATGTATCACAATCTTTCAAACACGAGGAGCTTGCCAAAGGATAAAATGAAAAAGGGAAAAGGTGAGGATCACCTTGACTCAAGCATAAAGTAAAAACATAAAGTAAAAGATAGGCCCTTCGCAGAGGGAAGCAGAGGTTGTCATGCGCGTTTAGGGTTGATGCACGAAATCTTAATGCAAAAGAATGTCACTTTATATTGCCCCTTGTATGTGGACCTTTATTATGCAATCCGTCGCTTTTATTACTTCCACAACAAGTTCGTACAAAGCTTATTTTCTCTGCACTAATAAGTCATACATATTTAGAGAGCAATTTTTATTGCTTGCACCGATGACAACTTACTTGAAGGATCTTACTCAATCCATAGGTAGGTATGGTGGACTCTCATGGCAAAACTAGGTTTAAGGATATTTGGAAGCACAAGTAGTATTTCTACTTGGTGCTAGGAATTTGGCTAGCATGAGGGGGAAAGGCAAGCTCAACATGTTTGGAAGGTCAATGACAATATACTTTAACTGAGATGTCAGAAAACATAAACCATTACGTCGTCTTCCTTGTCCAACATCAACTCTTTTAGCATGTCATACTTAATGAGTGCTTCACAATCATAAAAGATGTCCAAGATAATATATCTATATGTGAACCCCTCTTTCCTTATCACTTCATATTAATTGGAACGATGACCAAGGCTACGTTCATCAACTCTCAACAATTTTTATGCCTCATACTTTCTTTGTGTGAAGTTATCACTATCCATAAGATTAATATGAACTCTTTTTGTTCTTTCTACTTTCACAAGATCATAGCAACACAGCAAAGCCCTTGACTCAACACTAATCTTTATTATAGATAGCACACGGACTCGCTTACATAAAGAGATCACAATGCAAAACTCAAAACTACTTGATATCAAAACTTCAATCTACTAGATCAAGATACTACTAAAAGATCGAACTAAATAAAGCGGTAAAGATAGGAGTGTGATGGTGATACGATACCGGGGCACCTCCCCCAAGCTTGGCAGTTGCCAAGGGGAGTGCCCATACCCGTGTGATTATTTCTTCAGAGGTGATGGAGGTGGTGATGATGACGGTGGATAATCGCACATCGAGTGTAAAAGCTCCTCCAACTTGCGGATAATGCCCTTGAGTCCAGCAATATGATCCTTCAACAAAATATTCTCCTGTGTGAGATACTTGTTCTGTATGCGGGCTAACTCAATCATCTTGAAAGCTTCAATCTCTGTGGGAGTGAAAAGGTTAGGTAAAGGTTGAGGGATGTCTTCTTCTTTCACCACCGGAGCTTGAACCTTCAAGGCCTTCTTGATCCCTTCATCCTTGTTGATCTCTTCTGGTTCCTCTCTTTTCAACTCTATCTTCAATAGCCAAGCATCCTTGCCTTTGTTGTTGGAGGAGGGAGAAGTCATGGTGCTCTAAATCTGCAACGGAAACAGCTCGAAACGAAAAACAGAAGATATTTGCGTGATACGGTGGTCAAAACCTTCGGGAGTATATATAATGAATTTTTACCGACCAAAACATGTAACATACAAGAAAACGGAGTCCGGGAGGCACACGAGGTGCCCACAAGACAGGGGGCGCGCCCTACAGGGGGGGCCTCCTCTCTCATGGGAGCCTCGTTTCCCTTTAGGACTACTTCTTTCTTCCTAAAATTCTTAAATAATCCAAAACTGATAAAAATTGCCATTAGAGTTGTTTTGGAGTCGGTTTACTTACCGTACCATGTACCTATGCCTTTTCGGAGTCTGGAACATTCTGGAAAGTATCACTTATGTATTCCTCACGGGTTATGGTTTCAATAATATTAGTTTCAACATTGATAGGATTACCTGAAATATAATGTTTAATTCTTTGACCGTTTACCACCCTCGGATTTGTGCCTTCGAAGTTGTTGATTTTTATAGCACCAGAACGATAGACCTCCTCGATAACGTAGGGACCTTCCCATTTTGAGAGAAGTTTTCCTGCAAAAAATCTTAAACAAGAGTTGAATAATAACACATAATCTCCTACGTTAAACTCACGCTTTTGTATACTCTTATCATGCCAGCGTTTGACTTTTTCTTTGAAAAGCTTGGCATTCTCATATGCTTGGGTTCTCCATTCATCAAGTGAGCTAATATCAAACAACCTCTTCTCACCGGCAAGTTTGAAGTCATAATTAAGCTCTTTAATAGCTCAATATGCTTTATGTTCAAGTTCAAGAGGTAAATGACATGCTTTTCCATATACCATCTTATATGGAGACATACCCATAGGATTTTTGTATGCAGTTCTATAGGCCCATAATGCATCATCAAGTTTTTTGGACCAATTCTTTCTAGATCAATTCACAGTCTTTTGCAAAATTAATTTGAGCTCTCTATTGCTCAACTCTACTTGACCACTAGACTGCGGGTGATAAGGAGATGCAATTCTATGATTGACATCATACTTAGCAAGCATCTTACGGAAAGCACCATGAATAAAGTGTGAACCACCATCAGTCATAAGATATCTAGGGATTCCAAACCTCAGAAAAATAACTTCTTTAAGCATTTTAATAGAAGTGTTATGATCAGCACTACTAGTTGGAATAGCTTCTACCCACTTAGTAACGTAATCAACAACAACTAAAATATGTGTATAACCTTTAGAGGCATGAAAAGGTCCCATATAATCAAAGCCCCAAACATCAAATGGTTCAATAACAAGAGAATAATTCATAGGCATTTCTTGATGTCTGCTAATGTTACCTATTCTTTGACATTCATCACAAGATAAGACAAACTTACGAGCATCTTTGAAGAGAGTAGGCCAATAAAAACCAGATTGTAAAACCTTGTGTGCAGTTCTATCTCCAGCGTGGTGTCCTCCATAAGATTCAGAGTGATACTTGCGTAGGATTTGTTCCTATTCATGCTCAGGCACACGACGTCTAATAATACCATCTACCCCTTCTTTATAAAGGTGTGGATCATACCAAAAGTAATGTCTTAAATCATAAAAGAACTTTTTCTTTTGCTGGTATGTGAAACTAGGCGGTATATATTTAGCAACAATGTAATTAGCATAATCAGCATACCAAGGAGCAGTACGAGAAGCATTGACAACCGCTAATTGTTCATCAGGAAAACTATCATTAATAGGCAGTGGGTCATCAAGAACATTCTATAACCTAGACAAGTTGTCTGCAACGGGGTTCTCAGCTCCCTTTCTATCAATAATATGCAAGTCAAATTCTTGGAGCAAAAGAATCTACCTAATGAGTCTAGGCTTAGCATCTTTCTTTTCCATAAGATATTTAATAGCAGCATGATCGGTGTGAATAGTAACTTTGGAATCAACAATATAAGGTCTAAACTTATCACATGCAAACACAACTGCTAAGAACTCTTTTTCAGTAGCAGCATAATTTCTCTGGGCAGAATCAAGAGTCTTACTAGCATACTAGATAACATTCAATTTCTTATCGACTCTTTGCCCTAAAACAATACCTACAACATAATCACTAGCATCACACATAATTTCAAAAGGTAAATTCCAATCAGGTGGTTGAACAATAGGTGTTGTGATCAAAGCTTTCTTAAGTGTTTCAAATGCTTCTACACAATCATCATCAAAGACAAAAGGAATATATTTTTGCAATAAATTAGTCAGAGGCCTAGAGATTTTAGAAAAGTCTTTAATGAACCTCCTATAAAAACCGGCATGACCAAGGAAACTTCTTATACCTTTTATGTCCTTGGGACATGGCATCTTTTCAATAGCATCAACTTTAGCTTTATCAACTTCAATACCTCTCTCGGAGATCTTGTTCCCCAAGACAATGCCTTCATTAACCATAAAGAGACACTTTTCCCAATTCAGGACGACATTAGTGTCTTCGCATCTCTGCAAAACTCGATCAAGGTTGCTCAAACAATCATCAAAAGAGGATCCATAGACGGAGAAGTCATCCATGAATACCTCACAAATCTTTTCACAAAAATCAGAAAATATAGCCATCATGCATCTTTGAAAGGTAGCAGGTGCATTACATAAACCAAAAGGCATACGTCTATAAGCAAAAGTACCAAAAGGGCAAGTAAAAGTAGTTTTAGATTGATCGTTCGTGGACACAGGTATTTGAGAGAAGCCAGAATAACCATCTAGAAAGCAAAAATGTGTGTGTTTGGATAGATTTTCTAGCATTTGATCAATAAAAGGTAAAGGGTAATGATCTTTCTTAGTAGCTTTATTTAACTTACGGAAATCAATTACCATCCTATAGCCTGTAATAATTCTTTGCGGGATCAATTCATCTTTATCATTAGGAACAACGGTAATACCTCCCTTTTTAGGGACACAATGGACAGGGCTTACCCATTCACTATCAGCAACGGGATAAATAATACCTGCCTCAAGGAGTTTTAGAATCTCCTTTCTTACCATTTCCTTCATTTAGGATTTAATCGTCTTTGAGGATCTCTAACTGGTTTGGCATCTTTCTCCACTGAAATTTTGTGTTGACATAATGTGGGACTAATGCCCTTAAGATCGTCCAGAGTATATCTAATAGCAGCTCGGTGCTTCTTCAGAGTTTTCAATAATCTTTCTTCTTCTTTCTCTAAAAGGTTAGCACTAATAATAACAAGATATATTTCTTTTTCATCAAGATAAGCATACTTTAGATTATCAGGTAAGGGTTTGAGTTCGAACACGGGATCACCCTTGGGTGGAGGGGGATCCCCAAGAATTTCAACGGGAAGGTTATGTTTTAGCATAGGTTCTTGTTTAAGGAACTCTTCATCTATTTCTTCCCTTTCCTTCATAAACATATCATTTTCATGGTCTAACAAATATTGTTCTAATGGATCAGTTGGAGGAACAGCAATGGAAGCAAGACCAATAATTTCATCCTTACTAGTTGATTCCCTTTCATGAGGTTGTCTACTAAACTTAGCGAAATTAAACTCATGAGACATACCATCTATGCCAACAATGACAATATTCTTTTCACAATTAATATTAGCACTAGCAGTATTCAAGAAGGGTCTACCAAAAATAATGGGACAAAAATCATCTTGTGGGGAACCAAGAACAAGAAAAACAGCAGGGTATTTAATCTTCCCACACAAGACTTCAACATCTCTAACAATCCCAAGAGGTTTAATGGTGTCCCTATTAGCAAGCTTAATAGTAACATCAATGTCTTCTAATTCAACAGGTGCAATATCGTGCATAATTTCTTTATAAAGATCATAAGGTATCGCATTAGCACTAGCACCCATGTCACATAAGCCATGATAACAATGATCTCCTATTTTAAGAAAAATAACAAGCGTGCCTACAACAGGTCTACGCGTCTTAGTATCGGGTCTAGCAATATTAGCAGTTTCACCCAAGAAAGAGATAACATGCCCATCTAAGTCCTCATCCAAGAGATCTTTAATCATAGCAATACCAGGTTCAACATTAATTTGCTCAGGGGGTGTATAGGTCCTAGTATTACTCTTACGAACAACAGTCGAAACTTTAACATGATCTTTTATCCTAACAGGAAAAGGAGGTTTTTCAACATAAGCAGTAGGAATAATAGGATCACTATATGTAATAGTATTTTCTTCGACTATAATAGGTGCAACTACTTTCACTTCAACAGGAGGATTATATTTAAACCACTTCTCTTTAGGGAGATCAACGTGAGTAGCAAAAGTTTCACAAAAAGTAGCTACTATCTCAGAGTCAAGTCCATACTTAGAGATAAATCCATGGAAAGCATCGGTATCCATAAAAGATTTAACACAATCAAAATTAGGTTTCAACCTGAGTCCTTTCCAATAAGTCCCATTTGAAATCAATGGTCTTCAACATATAGGAACCAGCACAGGAAGTATCGAGCAGGTTGCGATTATCAAGAGAAAGCTGAGCGTAAAAATTTTGAAGAATCATTTCTCGAGAGAGCTCATGATTGGGGCATGAATATAACATTGACTTAAGTCTCCCCCAAGCTTGAGCGATGCTTTCGCCTTCGCGAGGCCAGAAATTATATATGTAATTACTATCACGATGAACAATATGCATAGGATAGAACTTCTGGTGAAATTCCAACTTCAGTCGCTTATAATTCCAAAATCTTGTATCATCACATAGCCTATACCATGTCATTGCATCTCCCTTCAAAGATAAAGGGAAGACCTTCCTTTTGACAACATCATCGGGGATACCTGCAAGCTTAAATAATCCACAAACTTCATCCACAAAGATAAGGTGTAAGTCGGGATGCAATGTTTTGTCTCCTGCAAAAGGATTAGCTAGCAGTTTTTTCTATCATACCCGAAGGAATCTCAAAGTGAATATTTTCATAAGGTTCAGTAGGTTGAGGAGAATCTCTTTGCTCTTCTGGTTGGGGTGAAGATACCCCAAACAAGCCCTTCAAAGGATTAGTTTCCATAGTGACAAGTAACATAAAATTTCAGCACACTATATAAATGTTTCCTTACCAAGTTCCACTCACCAAAAGCGCTATACTCCCTGGCAACGGCGCCAGAAAAGAGTCTTGATGACCCACAAGTGTAGGGATCTATCGTAGTCCTTTCGATAAGTAAGAGTGTCGAACCCAACGAGGAGCATAAGAAAATGATAAGCGGTTTTCAGTAAGGTTTTCTCTGCAAGCACTGAAATAGTAGGTGATATATAGTTTTTCGATAAGATAAATAGTAACGAGCAAAAAGTAAATAAAGTAAATAAAGTGCAGCAATGTGGCCCAATCCTTTATGTAGCAATTCTAATAACGAGGAAGGAGCTCCCGAGGGCATATTGGGAATTATCGTCAAGCTAGTTTCATCACGTTCGTAAGATTTGCGTTCGGTACTTTGTTAATTTGATATTTGGGTGGACCGGCACTTGGGTACTGCCCTAACTTGGACAAGCATCCCACTTATGATTAACCCCTATTGCAAGCGTCCGCAACTACAAAAAGGAGTATTAAGGTAAACCTAACCACAACATTAAACATATGGGTCCATATCAACCCCTAACGAAGCAACGCATAAACTAGGGTTTAAGCTTCTGTCACTCTAGCAACCCATCATCTACTTATTACTTCCCTATGCCTTCCTCTAGGCCCAAATAATGGTGAAGTGTCATGTAGTCGACGTTCACATAACACCACTAGAGGAAATACAACATACATCTCATCAAAATATCGAACGAATACCAAATTCACATGACTACTAATAGCAAGACTTCACCCATGTCCTCAGGAACAAACGTAACTACTCACAAAGCATATTCATGTTCATAATCAGAGGAGTAATAATATGCATAAAGGATCTAAACATATGATCTTCCACCAAGTAAACCAATAAGTATCAACTACAAGGAGTAATCAACACTAGTAGCAACCCACAGGTACCAATTTGTGGTTTTGATACAAGATTGGATACAAGAGATGAACTAGGGATTTGAGAGGAGATGGTGTTGATGAAGATATTGATGGAGATTGACCCCCTACCGATGAGAGCACTGTTGGTGATGACGTTGGTGATGATTTCCCCCTCCCGGAGGGAAGTTTCCCCGGCAGAATAGCTCCGCCAGAGCCCTAGATTGATTCCGCCAAGGTTTTGCCTCGTGGCGGCGGAGTTTCGTCCCGTAAGCTTTCCCACGATTTTTTTCAGGGGTGATGATATAGTAGAAGATGGACGCCGGAGGCCCACCAGGGGGCCCAGGAGAAGGGGGCCGCGCCCTACAGGGGGGCGCCCCCTGTCTCCTGGACAGGGTGTGGGCCCCCTTGCCTATTTCTTTCGCTCATAAATTCTTAATAAATCCAAAAAGTTGTTACATGGAGTTTCAGGACTTTTCTAGTTGTGCAGAATAGGTATCCAACGTTTACTCCTTTTCCAGCCAGAATTCCAGCTGCCGGCATTCCCCCTCTTCATGGTAAACCTTGTAAAATAAGAGAGAATAGCCATAATTATTGAGATATAATGTGTAATAACCGCCCATAATGCAATAAATATTGATATAAAAGCATGATGCAAAATGAACATATCAGGTGCGGAACCGTTCTAGAGGGATGGCTCGATAGGCCATGCAAAATAAACACACCACTGGATAACATACCAACCCATAGCCTTAGATCATGTTAGATACTCCGGCAGGTGGCCAAGAGCGGCGAGGATCTCCTCACTAAAAATACCGTAGAGCAACATCCCGCGGAAGACAACAACCATGCAGTACTGGTAGTCTTTGAGATTTTCGCCTCAAACAATAGGCGCAAAAGGGCACTCCGCGGCCTCGCTGAAGTCTACCAAGCTGCAGCAATAAACCCTTGGAACGACACGGCCATAACTTTCAACGCCAGTGGCGAACCAAAATTCAGAACAATCCGGGCACCTGCTGCATTGGTCCTCAGTCCAATTGTGGAAGGCTTTTGGCTTACCAAAGTGCTCATGGACGGCGGCAGCGGACTAAACCTCATTTATGAGGAAACTCTCAACAAAATGGAAATAGACAGGAGCCGCATTGAGCAAAGTAGCACGATTTTCTGAGGGATTATTCCCATTCGGGAGGCGCGATGTGCGGGAAAATTCACACTCGATGTGGTATTCGGCACGCCGGAGAATTATCGGTCCGAAGAGATAGCCTTTCGAGTGGCCCCTTTCGACAGTGGATATCACGCCCTGTTAGGGCGAGATGCATTTACAAGCTTCCAAGCCATACCCCATTACGGGTACATGAAGCTCAAGATGCCTGGGCCCAATGGAATCATCACTCTCGCCAGTGATCCGGACATAGCACTCCGTGCCGAAAACAAAACCGCCGCCTTGGCCCTCGAGGCATTGTCTGAAGCCCTCGCGGCCGAAGAATTAACTACACTGCGCTCCACGGTGGATAGGGACGACGTGATACTAGACAAATGTTCCAAATCCACCTCCTTCCAACCAGCAGATGAAATAGTCAAAATTCAGGTCCACCCAACAGACTCCACTAAGACAGCATCCATCGGGGCACAGCTGGAGCCCACGGTCGATGCTGCACTGTGGGCGTTTTTGTTGTAGATATGCCCTAGAGGCAATCATGTATGATGATATTTCCTATGTGTTTATGAATAAAGATAGTCCTTGGACATTATCAATGATGTGTATCAGCAAGTACGTGACTTGTTTGTGGGACTATGCATTGTATGATGACTGTCCAAAAAGGTCCCTAGTCGAAAGGGCTGTGTGGATGCACAACCGACTAGACTAGCATATGACACGGTTGATGGCTTGGTCTCACTAGCCATGGAGCATTGGATGCTAACCGGATAATATGGACTTGGAAAGGTCTAGTCGGATTTGACGTAGTCGGATCCGAGTCGAGATAAGGTCCGAGTCGGACAGACCCAACTATGAGACACAGCGATATGTCATATGTGAGTCTCTAGTACAACATATGTTCTATGTTCTAAGACCTGAGCTGACGCATGTACTCGGGATGGTGACAGACTTGCTTTGGGCTGACCAAACGCTACTCCGTGACTGGGTAGTTACAAAGGTAGGTTTCGGGTTTGTTCAGTCCCATGCTGCGAGACATGGTCGAGCAAGATGGGATTTGCCCCTCCGACCAGGAGAGATATACTCTGGGCCCCTCGTGTGATCTGACCAGGATAAGCATGGCCATGCGACAAGGATTATGAGATAATCTGGATAGTGGTCGGCATCACTAGAACGAGAAAGTGATCGGGCTAGCACAAGGATGACAGTCTCCCCTTGAGCCCGACAACATATGTCGTGAGGCAAAGGGAACAGAAGTGTGACACATTGTACAGGTTCGCCTAATCAGCTTCATTGTCTGCTTGGTGTTCGGCATGCCTTGCTAGAGGCCGCTACCAACCGTGCAGTTCGGAGGTGATCCGAACTGCGAACAAGCCGACTTGAACCTAAGGGGTCGCGTGCTTAAGGGAAGGAACCTACAAGGTCGGATCCTCGAGGACACTGGTCGGATGTGATCTGAGCTGTATTCGGATTGTGGCCGAGTAGACTTGTGGGCTTTAGGGTCCGTGCGAGGCCCAAGTGTTGAGCCCTCGATGGACGCCTATATAAAATGGAGGTGTGGCACACTCATGCGATGGATTGCTTCGGCGCTGTCACTAGGGTTTGCATGTGTTGCAAATAGCCACCTCCACTCGCCGCCGACTGTGTGATCGGACCTAGCAGTCCGCCACACGGTGCTCCTCCTGCACGCGTGGATACCGTTAGAGGTGGTGCACTTGCGCTGCTCCGGCGAACTTGTACGTGGGATCGGACGACCGGCTGTTCGAGGGAGATCGGACGAGGAGGAGACGATCCACATGGACGCGCTGCCCCAACTCTTCTTCCGCTGCATGGCACTGTGCGTCTAGTGGTAACAAACAATGATCCATCTCCCGTAGCATGTTCTTGGTTGTTCTGCGCGTAGGAAATTTTAATTTGAAGTCAACGCACCCTACCATAGAACCCAACACTGGTATCAGAGCCTCTGCTATAGGATTTGGATTCAGATCGTATGCATATTAGATATGTGGAGACGGCAAATGAGATATGTTGTTGTTTGTGAAATCGGCTATGTGCATGGTTGATGAGATCAATTGCACATGGAGATTGAAGTGGCTATGTATTCTGTTGATCGGAGTCGATGAGGTCATGACACAACCTATACTTAACGATCGGTATCCGCCATCGGGGTTAACAGTGAAACGTAAATCCGAATTGAACTCACCATCACGACCGCCATGTGCGTAGCGCCTTGTATTTCGTACATAATCACTCAAACCGGTAGAATGCGATTCTATGCATGACTTTATTTGGCAGGTTTTGATGTGAATAGTATGGCTCATGTGTATGTGATGCATGTGTGTAAATTATACATGGCACGCGTGTCATGTTTGTCAGCCAACAGGAGCCAAAGTGTTGTCATTATAATGTATAACGACCTGCGTGTCGACTTGTGACTCTATGCAAAATTCATTGGTAGTTGTAGTAGTTGGATAATAGAGATCAGGTTGGTGGCTTGGTGTCCCGGCGTGACAAACAAGATGGAGTTCCTAGATGGTCATCGGAGTCAGAGCCGACCTAGAGGAACAAACATGAAGGAGCCATACTATTTCACAATATGTGTTTATTTGTGATTGTTATGCTTCTTGTTTTCTATGCATGTTAGAATGGTAGAATGATCCCTCATGAATATCAAGTGAATTTCCATCCCCGATGTTGCACCTTCGCACGTCAAGTACGTCTAGTAGTGGGCTCATAAAATTGGGGTGCTGCTAGGTGTCCTTGAACTGAAGGGTTCGTGTCGGACACGGACATGCACTGCATCAGGTTAACTTGACAAGGCTATCAAAACGGTTTTGGGCCTTGTGGCAAAGAAGGTTGGGAGCCGGGGTATAAGATAACTTCCCGACCGACAGGAGTCGTATAGAGATGCGATTAGCAAGGAGTTGCTTACCGGATAGGTATGTTGGCTCACATTGATGCTAAAGCTCACTAGTTGCATGCGCTAGTCGGATCCTGAGTCACTGAGAGTCTGCGGAGGGATGCTGACTTTAGTGGGAGTATTTCTGTTTAGGCTAGAAATACTCTACATAAACACATTGCTTAGTGATTGCATATTTTCTGTTGTAGATCAATGGCACCACCTGCTCAACCCAACTTTGCACTAAATCAATTCTGGAAAAGGATAAACTGAATGGAACAAACTTTACCACCTGGTATAGAAATCTGAGAATTGTTCTCAAGCACGATAAAAAGGAACATGTTCTAGAGGATCCACTTCCAGAGGAACCCGCCGATAATGCTAATGCCACAACTAAGAATGTCTACCAGAAACTCGTTGATGAATCAACGGAGATCAGCTATCTGATGCTGGCTTGTATGGAGCCCAATTTGCAACAGCATTTCAAAAATGTTGAGGCTTACGATATGATCGAGAGTCTCAAGAGCATGTTTCAGACACAGGCTAGGACCGAAAGGTTCAACGTCTGGCGATCCTTGATGGATTGCAAGCTGAAGGAAGGTGATCCACTGAGCCCGCATGTGATCAAGATGATCGGATATGTGCAAGCTTTGGATCATTTGGGCTTCCCGCTCTTGGATGAGCTGGCTATTGATGATGTTCTGGGTTCTATTCCGCCGAGCTATGGGACGTTCATCTCGAACTATCATATGCATGGCATGGATAAGAAGCTCACTAAATTGCATGGGATGCTCAAAGTGGCAGAGCAGGATATTAAGAAAGGCACGCATCAAGTGTTGATGGTGCAGAAATCGGCTAAGTTCAAGAAGAGCTGGTCCAAGAAAAAGGCTAAGGCAAAGGGCACGGAGACGCTAACCTCCGCCGCTGCGCCGAAGTTTGGACCGGACTCGAAGACCATTTGCTATCATTGCAAGGAGATCGGTCACTGGAAGAGGAACTATAGCAAGTGGCTTGCAGAGCATGGCAAGAAGGCCGAAAATGCTTCTTCTGGCAAAGGTACACTTGTTGCATATGTTATAGACATTTACCTTGCTGACATACCTAGTAGCTCTTGGGTATTTGATACCGGATCGGTTTTTCATATTTGCAACTCGATGCAGGGGCTGGTAAGAACTAGGCGTGTGGCACAAGGGGAGATTGACATCAGGGTCGGGAACAAAGCAAGAGTTACTGCGTTGAAGGTCAGCACGATGCAGCTCCAGCTTCCTTCCAGATTCATTATGGAATTGAATAATTGTTATTACATTCCTGCACTTAGTCGGAACATTATTTCTACCTCATGTTTGATGAGTCAAGGTTATGAATTCAATTTAAAGGACAATGGTTGTTCAATATTTTTGAATGGTATGTTCCACGTCTATGCACCCATTGTTGATGGGCTATTTATATTGAATATAGAGCAGGAACTGGTCTATAACGTGAATGTCAAGAGGCATAAGCCTAATGAGATAAATCCAACATACTTCTAGCATTGCCGGCTTGGACACATTAGTCTGAAACACATGAAGAAGCTCCATGATGATGGGCTCCTAACTTCGTCCGACTTCGAGTCATTCGAGACATGTGAATCATGCTTGCTCGGCGAGATGACTAAGTATCCTTTCGCAAAGAGTTGTGAGAGGGCGTCTGAGCTGTTGGAACTTATACATAGTGATGTATGTGGTCCAATGAGCACAACTGCCAGAGGCGGCTATCAGTACTTCATGAATTTTACCGACGACTTGAGTAGATATGGATATATCTATTTGATGAGGCACAAGTCGGAAACCTTTGAAAAGTTCAAAGAGTTTCAGAACGAGGTTGAAAATCAGCTCGGCAAGACTATAAAGCTTCAACGATCTGATCGTGGAGGTGAGTACATGAGCCAGGAGTTTTGTTGGGGATATTACTACTAGGTGTGAACCGGCCTACCTAGGCCGGGTTAACTTCATTAGTAGTATAAAGGTGATTAAGCAGATGAAGGTCCAAGGCCTGTAGTCGGTTTAGAACCTGTAGCCGTAAACCGGCTTGATATGTAAACTTGCATTGTAAGTTAGGAATAGAGAGAGACCAACCGGGATACGAGTATGAACCGGTGTGGGACTCTGTGGACCGACGGGCGTCACCCGTGTATATAAGGGGACGACCCGGCGGCGGTTCAAAGACAGACAACAACAACTCGAGCCTAGGCGAAGCTTGTTTGCTCCCTAGCCATCGAAACCACATCAATTCCATCACAACTAGACGTAGGCTTTTACCTTCATCGAAGGGGCCGAACTAGTATAAACCCTTGTGTCTTTGTGTTCGCTTTAACCCCTTCAAGTTAACCCGTAGTGATGGCTCCACGACTAAGTCCTTTCACAAGGACATCTGCCGTGACAAATCCACGATAGTTGGCACCCACCGTGGGGCTATCGCACGACGGTTTGATGATCTTGGAGGGCAAGCTCAAAGGACTCAAAGGCTATGTTGTGGGCCGGATGACCAAGAGTCATCGTGGCAAGCTCTACATCGACGATGCAGGATGGGGTCCCGAAGCCGGCTCGATCGAGTACGGGTACCGGGTCCCCTTTGCTGGCATACACGTTTTTATCGGCAAGATTGGTGAGCCTGGGCCTGAGCCAGACATCCGCACCGACCTCGTCGAGATGGCTCAGTGTGCGAGATCTACCCAGGTTAAACCGGCCGTGAAGCGTGCCTTCGTGGGAGTCATCCACGGAGGAGAGCATGGGGACGAGTCAGAATACGGTAGCGAGACCGTCGTCTATTCCGGCGACGGGTCCTCAACCGGGGAGACCGAATCATTGTACCAGTTGTAAGACGACCAGATTAGGGGCTGTTCCGATGGCGACAGTATTCCGGACCCCCCTGAGCAGATCAACCGGGTTGGAATATTCATGGCCGGTACGCAGGCGGCAAATCACTCCTCGACCGCAGCAGCAATGTTCTCCGGATCAGCAGCGGCAGCGGCAGCAGGGGCAGGAGGCCTAGTGCGCCCACCGGTTCAAGTTCTGTCTGACCTGTTTGATGCACTAGTGTACTTATGGCAGAGGCCAATCCGGCGGATCAGGAGGCCCATGATGCAGAGGTTGCAAAGGTGAGAGAGCAGATCGCACAAGCCAAAGCCGACCTGGCAGTAGAGAAGGACAGGATGGCCGCAGAGCGGGCCGCTTTGGACGCCCGGGCCTATAAGCTCATGCTCGACCAGAACGCATCATAGGAAGTCTTGAAGCGGAAGCACAGATCACGCCTGCCGTTAGGGTTCGACCCTCGAAATCTCTTTCACACTCCGGGAGCTGGAACCAGTAATCCGCCGGGGCACCTGGAGATAAACCGGGTCGAGGCACTAGGGCCAGGAGCGACAGTCCAACCCCGCCTGATGGAACCTCCTCGGCAGAACATTGTGATTCCTCCGCCGGTCCAGACACCTCCGGGTCATTATTCTAATCCTATGGACAATCTTGTCGCAGCTATTGCGCGATTAGAAGCTATCCCGGTCGAAGGAGACTCTCCGCAAGCAATAGAGACGCGCCGGGTTAAGGAACTTCTCCGGACCGCTTTGATTCAACAGGAGGCATATTCATACAGCCGCGATCGGATTCATTCCAGACCTCGTACAAGCCGGAGCTATAGTAGGTGCTTGGATGAACCGGCCATATCAAGCAATGCGCGGGGCCGTGAAGCGGCCCGTGGCAATAACCCGGCCGGTGGTGTTCACGATGCTCAGGATGTAGTGGACCGAGCCCGGGCACGAAGGGAGGCCGAGTTAGCAGCACAGAACGAGGCGGATCAGCTTACACCGGTTCGTCCTACCACCTCTGCCGGGCCAGGGGTCGCATCTAGCTTGGGAGTGCCCTGTTTAGTCCCCGCTTTATGCAATGTACGCCTGCCCAAGAACTTCAAGGGCCCGCGCAAGGTGCCAAATTACACCGCTGATTTATCTCCAGAAGCGTGGGTAGAGAGTTATGAGATGGCAATGGAGATGTTGGATGTGGATGAGACCGCGTGTGCAAAGTACTTCACCATGATGCTTGAAGGCACAGCCCGTACTTGGTTGAAAAGCCTGCCGCCTAATTCTATCAGTTCATGGGCCCAGTTGCGGACCCGGTTTATCCAGAATTTCAAAGATACGTGTAAGTAGCCTAAGTCCATAGTAGACTTGGCAGCTTGTGTTCAGGAGGACGGAGAATCAACAACCCATTGGGTACGCCGCGTTTCTGAAGTCTTGCACTCGTCTGACAGGATCAATGTTGACTCTGCGATCTTAACCCTGGAGGGCAACTGCCGGTTTAAGCCTCTAAAGCAGAAGTTGGGGCATATGAAGCGGTTCTGTAATGACATGGGAACTCTCATGGCCGCTTTAGTGAAGTATGCTGATTCTGATAGTACCAAGGATCCCGAGACTGACGATGACGAAGCAGGGAAGGGAAAAAAGAATAGCAACTCTAAGGGGCATCAATACAAACCGGCGGGCCATGGAAACGGAGGCAAGCGTAAGGCGGATGGCAGCATGGACTTTGTGGCTAACACTAATGCGCAGGACAAGGGTCAGCAGCGCAGAGGTAAAGTGGCGAATCGTAATGGGGCTCCAAATCCTAACCCGGATTGCTTAAACTATTTGCTAAATCAGCCTTGCCCAAAACACGGGACGAAGGAGGCGCCGGCTAACCACCTTTGGAAGGATTGTTACATTATGCAGGAATTTAAAAACTCTAATGCCTTCCGGTATGACCGTGGGTCAGGTGGTGGCTCAGGATCCGGTTTCCATGGGCCGGGTCACAATGGAGCTTCCAGTTTAGGTTTCAATCAGGGCGGTAATAATAACCAGGATAATCAGAACGGTCAAGGGGGTTACAACCAACAGCAGCAGCAGCAGCGGTCGGGTTATCAAAGCCAGCCAAAACAGTTGAACAATGGGCAGTATCACGTTTTCACAACTAGCTTGGATAAGCGCGACCGGAAACTTCATAAGCGAGCAGTGAACTCCGTTGAACCGGCCGTACCGCGTTATTTACGCTGGTCGGAGCAGCCTATCGTGTGGAGCAGGGAGGATCACCCCCCCCCCCCGGGTTGACAATCCGGGCCAGTTGGCATTAGTGGTAGACCCTTAGGTGGGAGGTTATAAATTCACCAAGGTACTCATGGATGGAGGGAGCAGTATTAACATCCTGTACTATGAGACATTCCGCCGCATGGGGCTAACAGACAAGGATCTCAGACTGTCTAATACGGTGTTCCATGGTGTGGTGACTGGCAAATCAGCATATCCTGTTGGTAAGATTGCCCTGGAGGTGGCTTTTGGGGACGAGCATGATTCCCGATCCGAGACACTAACCTTTGAGGTGGTGAAGATCCAGAGCCCGTATCACGCCTTGTTTGGGTGGCCGGCTTATGCCAAATTCATGGCACGGCCTTGTTATATCTATTTGCAGCTCAAGATGCCGGGTCACAAAGGGACAATAACGGTTCATGGGAGCCGCAAGATTGCTTTGGAGTGTGAGGAAGGTGATGCGGCCTATGCAGAGTCGGTTTGTGCCACGGAGGAGTTAAAATATTATAGGGACAATGTTGATCCGGCGGACATGACCCCTTTGAAGAAGCCAACTACGGAGCATGATTTAGATCTGAAGTTCAAATCAGCGGTTGAGACCAAGCTTGTTGACTTCGTGCCCGGCGATTCGTCCAAGCAGTTCACTGTCAGTGCCAACTTGGACCCTAAATAGGAAAGCGCGCTCATCGAGTTCATCCGTGAAAATCGGGACATTTTTGCATGGAAGCCTTCTGACATGCCAGGTGTACCGAGGGAACTCGCTGAGCACACCCTTAATGTTGATCCCAAGTATAAACTGGTAAAGCAATTTCTCCGCCGGTTTAACGAAGAGAGGCGCAAAGCTATTGGGGAGGAGGTGGCCAGGCTCTTAGCAGCTGGTTTTATCATTGAAGTGTTCCATCCAGAGTGGCTTGCTAATCCGGTGCTGGTTCTTAAGAAAAATGGCACTTGGCGTATGTGTGTGGATTATACGGATCTTAACAAGGCTTCTCCAGTGGATCCTTTTGCCCTCCCCTGCATTGACCAGATTATTGATGCCATGGTGGGTTGTGAGCGTTTGAGTTTTTTGGATGCGTATTCTGGGTATCATCAGATCAAAATGGCGGTTAAGGACCAGGAGAAGACGGCGTTTATTACTCCCTTTGGAGCCTTCTGCTATGTATCTATGCCTTTTGGGCTCAAGAGCGCCCAAGCCACTTATCAACGGTGTGTACAGAATTGCCTGCATAAACAGATCGGCCGCAATGTGCACGCCTATGTGGATGATATTGTAGTCAAGTCAAGGCAGAAGGAGACGCTGGTTGATGATTTAAAGGAAACCTTTGATAACTTGCGGGTTTATAAGATGATGCTTAACCCTGCCAAATGTGTCTTTGGTGTTTCGGCAGGCAAGTTACTGGGCTTTCTTGTGTCCAACAGAGGAATTGAGGCTAATCCGGAGAAGATTACGGCTATCACCTCCCTGGCTAAATCGAAGTGTATCAACGATGTTCAGCGTTTGGCGGGTCGGATCGCCGCACTGAGCCGGTTTATCAGCCGCCTCGGAGAGAAGGCCATCCCTTTATACCAGATGTTGAGAAAGACAGATCAATTCATCCGGAGTCCAGCTGCTGATGAAGCGTTGGAGGACTTGAAGAGGCAATTAGCCAATCCGCCCGTTCTTGCAGCTCCGGTCGACAAGGAGCCGTTATTGTTATATGTAGCGGCCAATGCTCGTGCAGTTAGCATGGCTATTGTGGTAGAACGCAAGGAGGCAGGCAAGGAGTATCCGGTTCAGTGGCCGGTTTACTATATTAGCGAGGTGCTTATTGAATCCAAGCAAAGGTATCCGCATTAGCAGAAGCTGGTATATGGAGTTTTCATGGCAAGCCGGAAGTTGAAGCAGTATTTCCATGGGCACCCTATCACAGTGGTCAGTTCAGCTCCCTTGGGCGATATCATACAGAACCGGGAGGCGACCGGCCGGATTGCCAAGTGGGCTATAGAACTTGGGCCACACGGATTGAAGTACGTACCCCGGACGGCGGTGAAGTCTCAAGCACTTGTTGATTTCATCAATGATTGGACTGAGTTTCAAGCACCAGAGGAGAAGCCGGATCACACATATTGGACTATCCATTTTGATGGATCCAGGCAATTGGAAGGCTCGGGGGCCGGAGTCGTGTTAACTTCCCCACGAGGTGATAAGTTTTGTTATGTTCTCCGCTTAATGTTCCCTTGTACTAATAATGCAGCTGAGTATGAAGCCTTGCTCCATGGTCTCCGGATGGCTAAAGAGATGAATCTAAGTCGGGTTAAGTGCTTCGATGACTCGGACCTCGTAGCTCAACAGGTGTCTGGCACTTGGGATTCTAAAGACCCACTCATGGCGGCATATCGTCGTGAGGTGGATATTGTTGCAGGTCACTTCAAGGGTTATCAGGTGGATCACGTGGATCGTCGAAAAAATGAAGCGGCGGACGCTTTAAGCCGGTTGGGCTCTCAGCGTAAACCGGTCCCGCCTAATGTCTTTCTTGATGTGTTGCACAATCCGTCAGTCAAGCTCCTAGGTGAAGCGGATTTGGCTATTCCTGATCCGGAGGCTCAATTGGTGGCAGCCCTGCATGTTATACCGGATTGGACAGTTCCTTATCTTGCGTACATGAACCGGCGAGAGTTGCCAGAGGATGAGACTCTAGACAGGCAGATAGTCCGGCGATCCAAGTCTATGACTATTGTCAATGGCGAATTGCATCATTGCAGTGTATCAGGGGCGTTTCAACGCTGCGTCTCCCCTGAGGAAGGCTGTGAAATTTTACGCGAAATCCATGAAGGGGATTGTGGTCACCATGCCGGTTCAAAGTCTCTGGTAGCTAAGGCGTTTCGTCACGGGTTCTACTGGTTGACAGCTCATGCTGATGCGGAGGACTTGGTTAAACGGTGTGATGGCTGTCAGAAATTTTCAAGGCGTGCTCATGTGCCGGCTCAAGAATTGAGGATGATTCCAATTACTTGGCCGTTTGCAACATGGGGGCTGGATATGGTCGGACCTTTTAAAAGGTCCAAGGATAAGAAAACCCACCTTTTGGTGGCAGTCGATAAATTTACCAAGTGGGTTGAAGCGGAGCCTGTTAGTAAGTGTGATGCAGCTACAGTAGTGCAGTTCATTAAAAAGGTGATTTTCCGGTTTGGCTTTCAACACAGCATCATTACGGACAATGGTACCAATTTATCCAAGGGCGTTATGAAGGAATTCTGTGAACGTGAGCACATCCGACTTGACGTATCGTCAGTGGCTCACCCCCAGTCCAATGGGCAGGCAAAACGAGCTAATCAAGAGATCTTGCGAGGCATCAAACCCCGGCTTATGGTTCCATTGCAAAGAACACCGGGATGTTGGGTTGAAGAGCTACCATCTGTGCTATGGAGTATCAACACTACGCCCAACCGATCTACAAGATACACACCGTTTTTTATGGTCTATGGAGCAGAGGCGGTTCTCCCTAGTGATATCCGGCACGATTCGCCTCGTGTGGCGGCTTATGTTGAAGCGGACAATGAGACAGCACGGCAAGATGCTTTGGACCTATTAGATGAGGAGCGTGACATAGCGGCTGCCCGCTCGGCAATTTATCAACAAGATCTTCGTCGCTATCACAGTCGCCGGGTCAGAACCAGAACTTTTCAAGAAGGAGATTTGGTGCTTCGGCTCATCCAAGATCAGACGGATATGCACAAGTTATCCCCACCTTGGGAGGGACCTTTTGTGGTCAGCAAGAATCTGCACAACGGGTCGTACTATCTGATTGATATTCGAGAGCATAAAGACTCACGCACATCAGAGGAGGAGACCAACAGGCCATGGAATATAGCTCATCTTCGGCCTTACTACACTTGAGCCATCGGCTCTATCTATGTACATATTATGGCAGTGTATATATTATCATTGATATAATAAAACTGGAGCCTCAGCTAAAGCAGGGTCTCTGTCCTTTCATATCATGTGTGGTTACATGGAGTGGTTCTGTTTTAGCGGCCTCTGGTTTACCCCTTGAAAATTGCTTTTCAAAAAAAACTTTGTGATATCACTTGGGGCCTTGGTCGTGTCCGAACCAATGCGACACCTTTTGATAGGCGAAAGCCACCAGATCACTTGGGGACATGGTCAAGTCTGAACCAGTCACGCCTCTTGATCGGCCTAAGGCCACAGAATCACTTGGGGGCTTGGTCGAACCCGAACCATTGCCACGCCTTTTGATCGGCATAAATGCCACGGTTTCATTTGGGGACCTGGCTGACTTGAACCATTGTCACTCCTATTGGGGGCTTGGTCCTGTCCGACCGTGGTAACACCATCTGATCAGCTCAGTAAAGCATGTTTTTGCAAACGGTTTTTTATCATTGCCTTTGCTTCCATATTTCTTTTATGACTATTCTTCAATTTTTGTTGTGTTTCCTTTAAACCAACAACACTTTTTTACCGGTTCAGCTGACGGAAATCGGTTCATTTGTACTCTGGAGAAATATGCCCGGTTTAACTTTCCTGTTAACATCATGAAGTAGCAGGGGGGCTCATAATGACCCAGCACGATTTACACGGGAGTTGTTTTCTCCCCTTTGATGGTAATGGTTTATAGAACCTCTGTTTCAAGCCTGGCTAAGCCAACTTCATGCCCAGCGATGGCAGGTATTTTGTATTGCATATTTGATTATATGTTTTAAATACATTGATATATATATATATATCAAGGTTATAAACCGGTTGGCGGTATAACCGCCACCGCAGTTCAAGATTTTCTGATTGCAGGAAATATAAATTGAGGATTTCACGCAAAAGCATCAGTACGTATGCACGATGGCATATTTAAAGTAGAAGTATTGGCTATTCTATTACAAGGCAACGCGGTGCCCAAATAAGATCATTGTTATTTTGGCGGATCATAATAAGGCAGTTGTTTAAACCGGCTTCCGGTTCAAGCCTGCTCATCAAACCGGCCTGATGGTTGTGGGTCGTCCCGCGCCGTTTCAGCTTCCTCATCTCTATCCATTGGCTGGAAATCAATAGTGGACCAGTCGATTCCCATTAAAGCTTGAAAGACAGCCTCTTCATGGATCAGAGAAGATGGTTCAATATCAGGAGCGTAAGTATGCTTACGGATTGGAGGAACCAGATTCTCCGCTTCAGGAATTGGTGCGGCCACTCTTTTGTTCTGATCATTGTACTGAGCTTGATAATGCGACAAGTCGGCCTCTTCAGCCAATTGACAAGCCAGAGGGCGTACTGCACGGTTTATCGCCCTCAAATCATCTTCATTGAACTCTGAGCCATCTTCCTTCAAGCTGGGATAGCCTTGAGCTGCTTCAACAGGATTGAAATCCGGTAGCCATGCTTTTGCCCGGATTAAGGCGTTAATGGCTCCGGTTCGAGCAGCAGATTTTTTCAGTTCTTCAATCCGAGCAGGAAGCATTGACAATCTATTAAGAGTGTCTTGGATTAAAGTGGGTGCCGGATTGTTATGAGATGCAGTGGTGATGATCCGTTGCGCTCCGGTATACAGCTGTTCAATTAAAGTGTAGGCAGCCTTCAACTTCTTCCGAACATCTGACCCTAAGTGACCAATGTGTGTACCTGTAACAATACAGGAAAGATCACAAACCGGATCTATTATAAGCAGGCCAGAGTTGTCCAGGAAACCAAAAGGAGCTTACCAAAGATAGCTGCGGTCATGGAATGTACTTGCCGCTTTACGGCGGTCAGCTCATCGACCACCGGTTTAAGGGCAGCTTCAGCGTTTTCAGCTCTTTTTATTAAATCGGCCTTCTCAGTGGCCCAATCAGTCCGCTCCTTCTTGAAGCCCTCTTTCAGCTGTTCTGTGATGCTCAAAGCGCTGGTTATTTCTTCCCTTGCCTTGTCAGTTTCAGCTTGTTGGGTTTTCAAAATTTCCTGCAGATCAGTAATCCGGTCCTCTTTGATCCTCACTTCAGCCTGCATAAAGATAGTGCTTGGCTTTCAACAAACGGTACAAGAATTTGATGTACCAACCACATAACAAGTTATACGCTTGATACTTGGGGGCTAATGCACCTTCAATTTTCATCTATTACTAAATCGCAAAGTCCCAAGCTCAATACAGGTATTCAACTTGGCACTTGGGGGCTAATGGCTATTTGCTCAGTTATGTTCTGATGTTAGAATTTTTATTGGAGTCCCGGTTTAACTATACTAAGTTGAACCGGCCCTTGGGGGCTACATTGATGGATTTCAAAGTATTGAGGACTATATTCAAGTCCCGGCTTGAAGAAGGTTATAAACCGGCCCTTGGGGGCTAGGAGGATTAATACAGTGGCAGTAATTAAAGAAAGAAGAAGCACAAGGAAGTTACCTCAAATTTATCTCTCATCATCTTTACCATGCCAGCTTCACAGTCACGACTAGTATATAGCCGGTTCAAGTGACCAGAACAAAGATCTTGGGCACTCAGAGCAGCATATGTTTCCAGATCAACATCCCATTTGCCTTTGTTCATGGCAGAAAAATCTTCTTTCACAGTATGCTTGGCCAAAGCGACAGGATTCCCTGGTTCAAAGCGACCTACGCCGGTAATTACAATGTCATCATCCTTGGACTCACCGGTTTGCATTGGCATGGTCGGTTTATTGGCAGGCTTTAAAGGACTGCGGGACCCATCAATCCGGACGGAGCTGGTAGGCTGGTCAACAGGGACTGAGGTATTGATAGGCCTTTTTTCAGGAATAGCATCATCTTGCAAGGGAGGATCATTGGGAATATCCTCATAAACGAACGTTTCAAGATCTGGTGTTTTATCCTGTTCAGGGGTGACATCTTCCTCGGCCGCTTTATTCAGGCGGGCTTTCTTGCTTGGTTTAGGTTTAGCCCTGAAAGAGAAACAAAGAGTCAAGGAACAGCATAAGTTATAACGTGGTATACCAGAAGCATATGTTCAGTTTAGCTTACCCAAGAACCGTTTTCAGTGGTGGCAGCTGAGTGGCCGACGATTCACCCGAGGAAGAATGGGAAGTAACCTGATAATCGGAGTCGGACGGATTAAGAGGTTGACGGATGAAACCCGCTTTAGGACATAAATTAATAAAAAGGTCGGAGACCTCGGAGCGGCGTTTTCGAACCGGACTGTTTGGTAAACCAGCGGAGGTAACTACCTGGCCGCTGTGCCGGGTTGTGCGGCGAGCTTCATGTTGCTGAGTCTTCATAAGAAATTTGGGATCCAAATAAGCAAGAGGATGAGAAAATTTAACTTTCCGGTTTGCCTGGCGAAATTTTGGCAAAGGCAAAGGATCTGAATCGGAAGAGAGAATAGTTACCTCAGCGACATCAGCATTACTGGCTTCAGCATCGTCCTGACAAGTATCATCATCAATAAGGCATGTAAAAAGTAAGCCTAGTGAATCGAGTTCTACCTCAAGGTCCGAATTACCCACATCATCATCAACAGCCGGATCAGATGAAGCAGTGGTTTTCCTCTTTTTAGCAGGTTTGTTGATGACCTTGGTCTTTAGCCGGGTTGACCGTTCTGCTTTCTCCGGTTTGTCTTGTGGAAGCTTCTTGCTCCAAAACGGATTATCACCCTGGGTAAGCAGCAATTGATGTCAGACAGAGATAGCAATAACAGGTTCAATAAAAAGTACAATCAAAATCTTACAGTTGGCGGTTTGTTGGTAGCACAGAAAGGGAGCAGGCCGGTTTGAGCGCAGAGGTGCTCCGGTTCGTTCAGCATTTTCTTCACAGCATTTGTGACTTCATCATCAGAGAGCTGGATGTTGGTGTGTCAGAGTGGTTCATCAACGCTACCAGTATACTTGCACATTAAACCGGAGCATCGGCTGAGAGGCAGTATGCTCCATGATATCCAACAGCGTGTGAGATCTACTCCTGTTAAACCGTTGGCCATGAAGGCTCGGAGCTTGGATAATTGCGGAGCATATTTACTCCTCTCCTTGGCACTTAACCTTTGTGGGAAGGGGTGTGTATTGCTGAGCCGCTCCGGATGAAAGCCAGGCAAAGGATTTTCATCATTAGGGGAAGTATCTTTGCAGTAAAACCATGTTGCATTCCACTCCTTGGGGTGACTGTGTAGTCTGGCATGGGGATAAGTGATTTCTTTCCTTTTCTGAATTGCCATACCGCCCAATTCGGTATTGGGACCATCAGTGAATTATGTGCGGCGGTTTAAGTGGAAACAATCTCTAAACAATTCAACTGTGGGTTCCTCTTGAAGGTATACTTCACAAAGTACATGGAAGTGACATAAGTTGGTAACAGAGTTGGGGCCAGTGTCTTGCGGGCGAAGTTGAAAATTGGCTAACACATCCCGGTAAAATTTAGAACCGGGCGGCTTGAAGCCCCAGGCTAAATGGTCCGCAAAAATCACAACCTTTCCCTCTTGAGGTGTGGGAGGACATTCATCACCAGGAACCCTCCAGTGGATAGTATCTTTACTGTCTAAAGCGCCAATCAAAACTAAATCATCCAGCTGAGTTTCTGTGACGCGAGAAGGAACCTAGTTGCACTCATATACTTGTTTGGCCATGATGAGATCTACAAGAAATAAGTGATTCCAGTTCAAGAATGCGCTGGTATGAACAATGTTAAACCGGAGGCAGTACATTTAAACCGGATTTCTATGAGGTAGCATAATAAGATTGAAGAAGTCTGGCGGTTCAACAAGGGGACTAATGGTATATACCGGTTTAATAATTTTTCCTATATTAAGTTAAACCGCCTGATCTAAACATTGAAAGCAATTGAGGTTGCGGATGGCTAAGTATGCAGAAACAGGTTTCACAAGGTCCTATTGTAGTAATGGATCTGAAGCAAGTTCAGAAAAACAGAAAATATTCAAAAGATTAAAGCAGAACGGAAGTGAATCAATGGGCAGGTATGTAGATGATATCTATGGACTTGAGCGTGAAACTACAGGTGGATGCTAAAAGGCTACTTCTAATCAGAGCAGGGTTTCACATATCTATCCAGGAGTCTGGGTACGAGCATGAACAAGTGAGGAACACGGCAAGAACACGAAACCCTAGAACAGATCTATGTTAAGAAGAGCAGAAGGCTTACCAGAATCCAGGAAGACGCGGAAAGCTACCGCAGTGCTCTGGAGCGTTCAGGTTGATGCAGCGGCCCAAGACGGTGCAGAGGTCAATGGCGGTGGCGGAGCTCCGAGGCTGGCGACGCGAGGAAGACGAAGAGAAAGAGACGAAGGGGAGAAAAGGAAATGACCCTTCGGTCCTATTTATAAGGCAAAGGACGTGTGTCAGGCGCGCGAATCCAGGAGCCACAAAATTTGAAAGTGGAGCTGCTGCCTTGGGTATCGCAGATCTATCAATGAAAGAAGGCGTCATAAATGTTAAACTTCGTGATGATGTCATGCCGGTCTACAGCAACCAGAGATGATGACGACATGGCGGTTTACCAATTACCAGAAGATGTTGAAGACAAAGATTTTTGTGAAGGATTGACATGAACCAGTTCAAATCAATCTGGGGCTTAATGTTGGGGATATTACTACTAGGTGTGAACCGGCCTACCTGGGCCGGGTTAACTTCATTAGTAGTATAAAGGTGATTAAGCAGATGAAGGCCCAAGGCCTGTAGTCGGTTTAGAACCTGTAGCCGTAAACCGGCTTGATATGTAAACTTGCATTGTAAGTTAGGAATAGAGAGAGACCAACCGAGATACGAGTATGAACCGGTGTGGGACTCTGTGGACTGACGGGCGTCACCCGTGTATATAAGGGGACAACCCGGCGGCGGTTCAAAGACGTAGGCTTTTACCTTCATCGAAGGGGCCGAACTAGTATAAACCATTGTGTCTTTGTGTCCGCTTTAACCCCTTCAAGTTAACCCGTAGCGATGGCTCCACGACTAAGTCCTTTCACAAGGACATCTGCCGTGACAAATCCACGACAAGTTTGATGAACATCTGAAAAGCCGAGGTATAGTACCTCACCTCACACCTCCGGGTATGCCACACAGAAACGACATGTCAGAATGGAGGAATAGGACCTTGTTGGACATGGTCCGGTCTATGATGAGCAAATCGGATTTACCCTTGTCATTCTGGGGATACGCTCTAGAAACTGCAGCTTTCACACTTAACAGGGTACCATCAAAATCCATAGACAAGACACCACATGAGATGTGTACCGGGAAGAGTCCCAGTTTGTCTTCTCTAAAGATTTGGAGTTGTGAAGCATTTGTCAAGCGACTTATGTCAGACAAGCTTACACCTAAATTGGATAAATGCATATTCGTGGGATATCCGAGGGAAACCTTGGGATATAGCTTCTACAACTGGGAAGAGAACAAAGTGTTTGTTGCTCAGAACAGGGTTTTCCTTGAGAAAGAGTTTCTCAATCGGGAGGCAGTGGGAGGACGGTCCGACTCGAAGAAATTCGAGGACCACTCGGGGATAGCTTGGCTGGTGATGAGATCATACCGGAGTCAGTCAGGGAACCCGTGGTGGAAGCGGCACCGGAACCACAGAGGTCGGAAAGATTGCATAGAGTGCGCGATGTATTTTTGCTAGAAAGCGATGATCCGACCATGTATGCGGAAGCGATGGTGAGCCCAGATTCCGAGGCATGGCTGGAGGCCATGAGATCCGAGTTAAAGTCCATGGATGAGAATCAAGTCTGGGACATGGTTGATCCGCCGCCTGGCATAACGGCCATTGGTTGCAAATGGGTCTTTAAGAAGAAAACCGATGTGGATGGAAATGTTCAGATCCACAAAGCTCGGCTTGTCGCTAAGGGTTATGGACAAGTTCAAGGAATTGACCACAACAAGACTTACTTGCCGGTAGCGATGCTGAAGTCGGTGAGGATCGTACTAGCTATAGCTGCATATTTCGATTATGAGATATGGCAGATGGATGTCAAGACGACTTTCCTTCACGGAAATTTAACCGAGGACGTGTATATGATACAACCCGAGGGATTTGTCGATCCGACTAGCGCTAGTAAGGTATGCAAGATCAAGAGATCCATTTATGGGTTGAGGCAAGCATCTCGGAGCTGGAACATTCATTTTGATGAGGTCGTCACTGGTCTCGGTTTCATCAAAAGCAAAGAGGACGCTTGTTTATACAAGAAGTTAAGTGGGAGCTCAATAGTGTTTTTGATCTTGTATGTGGATGACATATTGTTGATTGGGAACGATGTTTGGATGCTGAACTCGGTCAAGGAGTCATTGAATGGCAAGTTTTTGATGAAGGACCTTGGTGAGGCAGTGTATATTTTAGGCATTAAGATCTATAGAGATAGATCGAGGAGGCTGCTCGGCTTAAGCCAGTGCACGTACATAGATAAAGTGTTGAAGCGATTCAACATGAGTGAGGCGAAGAAAGGGTTCTTGCCACTCTCACATGGTATAAGGCTAAGTGAGACTCGGAGTCCTTCAACATCTGATGAGCGAAGCAGGATGAGTAGGATTCCGTATGCCTCGGCAATCGGATCCATCATGCATGCCATGATATGTACAAGGCCCGATGTTGCTTTTGCAATAAGCCTAACAAGTAGATACCAGGCCAACCCAGGTGAGAGTCACTGGGCAGCGGTAAAAACTATTTTGAAGTACCTGAAAAGGACTAAAGAGATGTTCCTAGTTTATGGAGGTGAGGAAGAGCTCATCGTAAAGGGTTACGCCGATGCTAGTTTCCAAACCGACAGAGATGATTGTCGATCACAGTCCGGATTCATGTATGTCATGAACGGAGGAGCAGTGAGCTGGATGTGTTCCAAGCAAGATACGATGGTCGATTCTACCACAGAAGCCGAATACATTGCGGCTTGTGAAGCTGCAAAGGAAGGTGTTTGGATCCGGCATTTTCTGGAAGATCTTGGTATTTTCCCAGCCTCGGTGAAACTATTGGACCTTTATTGTGATAATTCTGGTGCCATCGCACAAGCCAAGGAGCCGAGAAATCACCACAAGGTCAGACATATCGATCGGAAATATCACCTGATACAAAAGATTGTAAAGAATGGTGATGTAGACTTATGCAAAATTCACACGGATGCAAATGTTGCAGATCCGTTAACTAAGCCACTTCCACAACCCAAGCATGAGGGGCACGTTAGAGCTATGGGCATTTGATGTCTATTTGATTGACTCTAGTGTAAGTGGGAAACTGTTGGAGATATGCCCTAGAGGCAATCATGTATGATGATATTTCCTATGTGTTTATGAATAAAGATAGTCCTTGGACATTATCAATGATGTGTATCAGCAAGTACGTGACTTGTTTGTGGGACTATGCATTGTATGATGATTATCCTAAAAGGTCCCTAGTCGAAAGGGCTGTGTGGACGCGCAGCCAACTAGACTAGCATATGACACGGTCGATGGCTCGGTCTCACTAGCCATGGAGCATTGGATTCTAACCAGATAATATGGACTTGGAAAGGTCTGGTCGGATTTAACATAGTCGGATCCGAGTCGAGATAAGGTCCGAGTCGGTGATACGTCCATTTTGCATCATGCTTTTATATCAATATTTATTGCATTATGGGCTGTTATTACACATTATATCTCAATACTTATGGCTATTCTCTCTTATTTTACAAGGTTTACCATGAAGAGGGGGAATGCCGACAGCTGGAATTCTGGCTGGAAAAGGAGCAAATGTTGGAAACCTATTCTGCACAATTCCAAAAGACCCGAGACTCCACGAAACAACTTTTTGGATTTATTAAGGAATTATGAGCAAAAGAAATAGGCCAGGGGCGCACACCCTGTCCAGGAGACAGGGGGCGTGCCCCCCTATCTCCTGGGCCCCCTGGTGGGCCTCCGGCGTCCATATTCTGCTATATGAAGGGTTTTGTCCTGGAAAAATTCGCGGGCAAGCTTACGAGACGAAACTCCGCCGCCACGAGGCGGAACCTTGGCAGACTCAATCTAGGGCTCTGGCGGAGCTGTTCTGCCGGGGACACCTCCCTCCGGGCGGGGGAAATCATCACTAACGTCATCACCAACGATCCTCTCATCGGGAGGGGATCAATCTCCATCAACATCTTCACCAGCACCATCTCATCTCAAAACCCTAGTTCATCTCTTGTATCCAATCTTGTATCAAAACCACAAATTGGTACCTGTGGGTTGCGAGTAGTGTTGATTACTCCTTGTAGTTGATACTAATTGGTTTACTTGGTGGAAGATCATATGTTCAGAACCTCCATGCATATTATTACATCTCTGATTATGAACATGAATATGCTTTGTGAGTAGTTACTTTTGTTCCTGAGGACATGGGTGAAGTCTTGCTATTAGTAGTCATGTGAATTTGGTATTCGTTCGATATTTTGATGAGATGTATGTTGTCTCTCCTCTAGTGGTGTTATGTGAACGTTGACTACATGACACTTCACCATTATTTGGGCCTAGAGGAAGGCATAGGGAAGTAATAAGTAGACATGGGTTGCTAGAGTGACAGAAGCTTAAACCCTAGTTTATGCGTTGCATCGTTAGGGGTTGATATGGACCCATATGTTTAATGTTGTGGTTAGGTTTACCTTAACACTCCTTTTTGTAGTTGCGGACGCTTGCAATATGGGTTAATCATAAGTGGGATGCTTGTCCATGTTAGGGAAGTACCCAATTCCCGGTCCACCCACATATCAAATTATCAAAGTACCGAACGCGAATCTTATGAACGTGATGAAACTAGCTTAACGATAATTCCCAATGTGTCCTCGGGAGCTCCTTCCTTATTATTAGAATTTGTCCAGGCTTATCCTTTGCTACATAAAGGATTGGGCCACCTTGCTGCACTTTATTTATTTTATTTACTTTTGCTTGTTACTATTTATTTTATCACAAAACTATCTATCACCTACTATTTCAGTGCTTGGAGAGAAAACCTTACTGAAAACCGCTTATCATTTCCTTCTGCTCCTCGTTGGGTTCGACACTCTTACTTATCGAAAGGACTAGATAGATCCCCGACACTTGTGGGTCATCAAGACTCTTTTCTGGCGCCGTTGGCGGGGAGCGTAGCGCTCTTGGTGAGTGGAACTTGGTAAGGAAACATTTATATTGTGTGCTGAAATTTTCTTACTTGTCACTATGGAAACTAATCCTTTGAGTGGCTTGTTTTGGGTATCTTCACCCCAACCAGAAGAGCAAAGATATGCTCCTCAACCTACTGAACCTTATGAAAATGTTCACTTTGAGATTCCTTCGGGTATGATAGAAAAACTGCTAGCTAATCCTTTTGCAGGAGACGGAACATTGCATCCCGACTTACACCTTATCTTTGTGGATGAAGTTTGTGGATTATTTAAGCTTGCAGGTATTCCCGATGATGTTGTCAAAAGGAAGGTCTTCCCTTTATCTTTCAAGGGAGATGCAATGACATGGTATAGGCTATGTGATGATACGAGATCTTGGAATTCTAAGCGATTGAAATTGGAATTTCACCAGAAGTTCTATCCTATGCATCTTGTTCATCGTGATCGTAATTACATATATAATGTCTGGCCTCGTGAAGGAGAAAGCATCACTCAAGCTTGGTGGAGGCTTAAGTCAATGTTATATTCATGCCCCAATCATGAGCTCTCTTGGGAAATGATTATTCAGAATTTTTATGCTCGGATTTCTCTTGATAATCGCAACTTGCTCGATACTTCCTATGCTGGTTCCTATATGCTGAAGACTATTGATTTCAAATGGGACTTATTGGAAAGAATTAAATGCAACTCTGAAGATTGGGGTTCCGACGATGGTAAGGAGTCAAGTATGACACCTAAGTTTGATTGTGTTAAATCTTTTATGGATACCGATGCTTTCCGTGGATTTAGCTCTAAGTATGGACTTGACTCTGAGATAGTAGCTACTTTTTGTGAAACTTTTTCTACTCACGTTGATCTCCCTAAAGAGAAGTGGTTTAAATATAATCCTCCTGTTGAAGTGAAAGTAGTTGCACCTATTATAGTCGAAGAGAAGACTATTACATATAGTGATCCTATTATTCCTATTGCTTATGTTGTAAAACCTCATTTTCTTGTTAGGATAAAAGATCATGTTAAAGCTTCGACTGTTGTTCGTAAGAGTAATACTAGGACCTATACACCTCCTGACCAAATTAATGTTGAACCTGCTATTGCTATGATTAAAGATCTCTTGGATGAGGACTTAGATGGGCATGTTATCTCTTTCTTGGGTGAAACTACTAATATTGCTAGACCCGATACTAAGATACATAGACTTGTTGTAGGCACGCATGTTATTTCTGTTAAAATTGGAGATCATTGTTATCATGGCTTATGTGATATGGGTGCTAGTGCTAATGCGATACCTTATGATCTTTATAAAGAAATTATGCACGATATTGCACCTGTTGAATTAGAAGATATTGATGTTACTATTAAGCTTGCCAATAGGGACACCATTAAACCTATTGGGATTGTTAGGGATGTTGAAGTCTTGTGTGGGAAGATTAAATACCCTGCTGATTTTCTTGTTCTCGGTTCCCCACAAGATGATTTTTGTCCCATTATTTTTGGTAGACCCTTCTTGAACACTGCTAGTGCTAAGATTGATTGTGAAAAGAATATTGTCACTGTTGGCTTAGATGGTATGTGTCATGATTTTAATTTTGCTAAGTTTAGTAGGCAACATCGTGAAAAGGAACCATCTAGTAAGGATGAGATTATTGGTCTTGCTTCCATTGCTGTTCCTCCAACTGATCCATTAGAACAATATTTGCTAGACCATGAAAACGATATGTTTATGAAGGAAAGGGAAGAAATAGATGAAGTGTTCCTTAAACAAGAACCTATGCTAAAACATAATCTTCCCGTTGAAATTCTTGGGGATTCCCCCTCCACCCAAGGGTGGTCCCGTGTTTGAACTCAAACCATTACCTGATAATCTGAAGTATGCTTATCTTGATGAAAAAGAAATATATCCTGTTATTATTAGTGCTAACCTTTTAGAGAAAGAAGAAGAAAGATTATTGAAAACTCTGAAGAAGCACCGAGCTGCTATTGGATATACCCTTGATGATCTCAAGGGCATTAGTCCCACATTATGTCATCACAAAATTTCAGTGGAGAAAGATGCCAAACCTGTTAGAGATCCTCAAAGACGATTAAATACCAAATTGAAGGAAGTGGTGAGAAAGGAGATACTAAAACTCCTTGAGGCAGGTATTATTTATCCTGTTGCTGATAGTAAATGGGTAAGCCCTGTCCATTGTGTCCCTAAAAAGGGAGGTATTACCGTTGTCCCTAATGATAAAGATGAATTGATCCCGCAAAGAATTATTACAGGCTATAGGATGGTAATTGATTTCCGCAAGTTAAATAAAGCTACTAAGAAAGATCATTACCCTTTACCTTTTATTGATCAAATGCTAGAAAGGTTATCCAAACACACACATTTTTGCTTTCTAGATGGTTATTCTGGCTTCTCTCAGATACCTGTATCAGCGGGGGATCAATCTAAAACTACTTTTACTTGCCCTTTTGGTACTTTTGCTTATAGACGTATGCCTTTTGGTTTATGTAATGCACCTGCTACCTTTCAAAGATGCATGATGGCTATATTTTCTGATTTTTGTGAAAAGATTTGTGAGGTATTCATGGATGACTTCTCCGTCTATGGATCCTATTTTGATGATTGTTTGAGCAACCTTGATTGAGTTTTGCAGACATGCGAAGACACTAGTCTCGTCCTGAATTGGGAAAAGTGTCACTTTATGGTTAATGAAGGCATTGTCTTGTGGAACAAGATCTCCGAGAGAGGTATTGAAGTTGATAAAGCTAAAGTTGATGCTATTGAAAAGATGCCATGTCCCAAGGACATAAAAGGTATAAGAAGTTTCCTTGGTCATGCCGGTTTTTATAGGAGGTTCATTAAAGACTTTTCTAAAATCTCTAGGCCTCTGATTAATTTATTGCAAAAAGATATTCCTTTTGTATTTGATGATGATTGTGTAGAAGCATTTGAAACACTTAAGAAAGCTTTGATCACAGCACCTATTGTTCAACCACCTGATTGGAATTTACCTTTTGAAATTATGTGTGATGCTAGTGATTATGTTGTAGGTGCTGTTTTAGGGCAAAGAGTCGATAAGAAATTGAATGTTATCCATTATGCTAGTAAGACTCTTGATTCTGCCCAGAGAAATTATGCTACCACTGAAAAAGAGTTCTTAGCAGTTGTGTTTGCATGTGATAAGTTTAGACCTTATATTGTTGATTCCAAAGTTACTATTCACACTAATCATGCTGCTATTAAATACCTTATGGAAAAGAAAGATGTTAAGCCTAGACTCATTAGATGGGTTCTCTTGCTCCAAGAATTTGACTTGCATATTATTGATGGAAAGGGAGCTGAGAACCCCATTGCAGACAACTTGTCTAGGTTAGAGAATGTTCTTGATGACCCACTGCCTATTAATGATAGTTTTCCTGATGAATAATTAGCGGTTGTCAATGCTTCTCGTACTGCTCGTTGGTATGCTGACTATGCTAATTACATTGTTGCTAAATATATACCGCCTAGTTTCACATACCAGCAAAAGAAAAAGTTCTTTTATGATTTAAGACATTACTTCTGGTATGATCCACACCTTTATAAAGAAGGAGTAGATGGTATTATTAGACGTTGTGTGCCTGAGCATGAACAGGAACAAATCCTACGAAAGTGTCACTCTGAATCCTATGGAGGACACCACGCTGGAGATAGAACTGCACACAAGGTACTACAATCTGGTTTTTATTGGGCTACTCTTTTCAAAGATGCTCGTAAGTTTGTCGTATCTTGTGATGAGTGTCAAAGAATAGGTAACATCAGTAGACGTCAAGAAATGCCTATGAATTATTCTCTTGTTATTGAACCGTTTGATGTTTGGGGCTTTGATTATATGGGACCTTTTCCTGCCTCCAATGGTTATACACATATTTTAGATGTTGTTGATTGCGTTACTAAGTGGGTAGAAGCTATTCCAACTAGTAGTGCTGATCATAACACTTCTATTAAAATGCTTAAAGAAGTTATTTTTCCGAGGTTTGGAGTCCCTAGATATCTTATGACTGATGGTGGTTCACACTTTATTCATGGTGCTTTCCGTAAGATGCTTGCTAAGTATGATGTCAATCATAGTATTGCATCTCCTTATCACCCGCAGTCTAGTGGTCAAGTAGAGTTGAGCAATAGAGAGCTCAAATTAATTTTGCAAAAGACTGTGAATAGATCTAGAAAGAATTGGTCCAAAAAACTTGATGATGCATTATGGGCCTATAGAACTGCATACAAAAATCCTATGGGTATGTCTCCATATAAGATAGTTTATGGAAAAGCATGTCATTTACCTCTTTAACTTGAACATAAAGCATATTGGGCTACTAAAGAGCTTAATTATGACTTCAAACTTGCCGGTGAGAAAAGGTTATTTGATATTAGCTCACTTGATGAATGGAGAACCCAAGCATATGAGAATGCTAAGTTTTTCAAAGAAAAAGTCAAACGCTGGCATGATAAAAGGATACAAAAGCATGAGTTTAACGTAGGGGATTATGTGTTATTGTTCAACTCTCGTTTAAGATTTGCAGGAAAACTTCTCTCAAAATGGGAAGGGCCTACGTTATCGAGGAGGTCTATCGTTCTGGTGCTATAAAAATCAACAACTTTGAAGGCACAAATCCGAGGGTGGTAAACGGATAAAGAATTAAACATTATATTTCAGGTAATCCTATCAATGTTGAAACTAATATTATTGAAACCATAACCCCTGAGGAATACATGAGAGACACTTTCCAGAATGTTCCATACTCCGAAAAGGCATAGGTACGTGGTACGGTAAGTAGTCGGACAGACCCAGCTATGAGACACAACGATATGTCATATGTGAGTATCTAGTACAACATACGTTCTATGTCCTAAGACTTGAGCTGAAGCATGTACTCGGGATGCTGACAGACTTGCTTTGGGCCGACCAAATGCTACTCTGTGACTAGGCAGTTACAAAGGTAGGTTTCGGGTTTGTTCAGTTCCATGCTGTGAGACATGGTCGAGCAAGATGGGATTTACCCCTCTGATCAGGAGAGATATACTCTGGGCCCCTCGTGTGATCCGACCAGGATAAGCATGGCCATATGACAAGGATTATGAGATAATCCGGATAGTGGTCGGCATCACTGGAACGAGAAAGTGGTCGGGCTAGCACAAGGATGACCGTCTCGCCTTGAGACCGACAACATATATCATGAGGCAAAGGCAACAGAAGTGTGACACATCGCCTAATCAGCTTCATAGTCTGCTTGGTGTTCGGCATGCCTTGCTAGAGGCTGCTACCAACCGTGCGGTTCGGAGGTGATCCGAACTGCGAACAAGCCAACTTGAACCTAAGGGGTCGCGCGCTTAAGGGAAGGAACCTACGAGGTCGGATCCGAGGACACTAGTCGGATGTGATCCGAGCTGTATACGGATTGTGGCCGAGTAGACTTGTGGGCTTTAGGGTCCGTGCGAGGCCCAAGTGTTGAGCCCTCGATGGACGCCTATATAAAGTGGAGGTGCGGCACAAATGCGGTGGATTGCTTCGACACTGTCACTAGGGTTTGCATGTGTTGCGAATAGCCACCTCCACTCGCCGCCGACTATGTGATCGGACCTAGCAGTCCGCCACACGGTGTTCCTCCTGCACGCGCGGATACTGTTAGAGGCGGTGCACTTGCGCTGTTCCAGCGAACTTGTACATGGTATCGGATGACCGGCTGTTCGAGGGAGATCGGACGAGGAGGAGACGATCCACGCGGACGCGCTGCCCCAACTCTTCTTCCGCTGCACGGCACTGTGCGTCTAGTGGTAAGGAACTGTGATCCATCTCTCGTAGCATGTTCTGGTTGTTCTGCGCATAGGAAATTTTAATTTGCAGCCGACGCACCCTACCATAGAACCCAATAGTTCTTACGTGAAAACTGGGACATATTTGCCTGGCGTCCTTCTGATATGCCAGGGATCCCACGCAGGCTGGCCGAACACAGCCTAAACATACTAAAGGATACAAGCCGGTCAAGCAAACATTACGGTGCTTTTCCGAACCCAAACGGCAAGCCATGGGAGAGGAGCTAGCCAAGTTACTCGAGGCCAGATTCATCAGAGAGATAAAACACTCGGACTGGCTAGCAAACTTGGTGATGATACCAAAGAAGGATAAATCATGGCGCCTATGTGTTGATTTCAAAGACCTCAACAAGGCTTGCCCTAAGGATCCCTTTCCCCTCCCCGCATTGATCAGATTATTGATGCTAGCGCAGGACATGACTCACTGTGTTTCCTTGGCACATACTCCGGATAACACCAAATCAAGATGAAGGAGTCCGATCAAGCCGCAACGGCATTTATCACCCCATACGGGCCTTTCTCCTTCAACACTATGCCTTTCGGGCTCAAAAACACCGGTGCCACCTATCAACGCATGATTCAAACATGCCTGGAGAAACAAATCGGCAAGACAACTGAAGCATACGTGGATGAAATAGTCATCAAAACCAGACATGTCAAATCATTAATAGACAATTTGCGTCTCACATTCGACAACCTCTGATTATACGACATCAAGCTCAATCTGGAAAGGTGTGTTTTCGGCATTCCCGCCGGAAAGCTCCCGGGCTTCATTGTTTCCAATAGAGGAATTGAGGCAAACCTAGCTAAAATCTGAGCTCTATCACAGTTGGCTATGCCAACAGACCTCAAACAAGTCCAAAAACTATCCGTATGTGTGGCAGCTTTAAGCCGCTTTATCTCTAGACTAGGAGAAAAGGCATTGCCACTCTATCGCCTTCTCCGACGCACCAATCACTTCGAGTGGACAGACGCAGCAACGGCCGGATTGGAAGAAGTAAAGGCCCTTCTAGCAAGCAACCCAATCCTGGCTGCGCCAAATGTCGGCAAGCCCATGTTATTATACATATTGGCCACGCACCTAGTCGTGAGTGCAGTGCTCGTCGTCAAATGAAAGGAGGACGGACACAAATTCCCTCTTCAAAAGCCGGTATACTACGTATCCACTGTCCTCACACCATGCAAATCCCGGTACCACATTACCAAAAAATAGCATACACGGTCTTCATGGCATCCCGGAAGCTACGACACTACTTTCAAGAATGCTCCATAACGGTGGCCTCCGAGTACCACTCAATGACATAATAAACAACTGCGATGCCACAGGCCGGATTGCCAAGTGGGCCATTGAGCTCCTCCCATTCGACATTACATACAAACCACGACGGGCCATTAAATCTCAAGTACTGGCCAATTTCGTCGCTGAATTGACAGAGGCCGAACTCCCTAAAGAGTACGGCACATATTCCAACTGGGTCATGCACTTCGACGGCTCCAAAATGCTGGCAGGCCTAGGGGCAGGCATTGTCCTAACATCCCCCACTAGAGAGACAGTTTAGTATGTCCTCCAAATACTATTCATGGACTCCAACAATGCAGCCGAATACGAAGGCTTATTGCATGGTCTTCGGATGGCCGTCTCCATGGGCATACAATGCCTGGAAGTGCGCGGGGATTCAAACCTCGCAATATCTCAAATAAATGGAGATTTTGATGCCAAAGATCCGAAGATGGCGGCTTACCGTAACGCCGTTCTCAAAATGTCGGCTCGGTTCGAGGGGCTCGAGTTTCACCATGTGGCTCGAGAAAGTAACCAAGCGGCGGATGTCCTTGCTTGCATCGGTGCCAAGCGCGAGCCCGTCCCACCTAACATCTTTTTGGAAAGGCTTTTCAAGCCATCCATGGTGTGGCAAGGGGAGAGCAGCAACACCAATCCGGATCCGACTATAACCCCAGAATCTGAACACACCGACGTCACCGGGGGCTCAGCCACCGAAATCACACCATCAGCCCATCTCATCATGGCAGTCATTGCCCCATGAACTGAACCCTTCTTGGCCTACCTTAATAGGCGAGAACTCCCTGAGGATCAGAATGAGGCACACTGCATTGTGCGGCGCTCTAAAGCCTACAAAGTCCACAAGGGAGAACTTTACAAGAAAAGCGCTACCGGAGTACTTCAAAGATGTATCTCTGAGGAAGAAGGGACGACAGCTCTTGGCTGAAATTCATACCGGTCTCGGCGGTCACCACACCGCGGCTCAGGCCCTTGTAAGCAAGGCCTTCCGTACAGGTTTCTATTGGCCGACGGCCCGAGCAGACGCACATGACCTTGTCCAACATTGCGTCAGATGCCAGCTTTTCGCCAACCAAAGCCATATGCCACCCACCGCTCTACAAACAGTCCCCATCACTTGGCCTTTTGCGGTCTGGGGGCTTGATATGGTCGGACCCCTTAAAGGAGGAACCCATAAGAAAAAATATATGTTGGTCATGGTGGATAAATTCACCAAGTGGATAGAAGCCAAACCAGTTAAAACGGCCGAAGTCGGGCCTGTGATAGACTTTATATCCGGTGTTGTGCACCGTTATGGTGTTCCACATAGCATCATCACCAATAATGCCTCCAATTTCACAGTCGATGAGGTGAAAGCCTGGTGCGCTAATCTGGGCATTAAGCTTGACTATGCTTCCGTCTATCACCCACAAACCAACGGTCAAGTTGAATGAGCCAATGGTCTTATTATGAGCGGCATTAAGCCCAGACTAGTGCGGTCTTTGAAAGAATCAGACAAGCACTGGGTGGAGGAGCTCGACTCCGTACTCTGGGGGCTGCGGACCACGCCCAATCGTTCTACCGGATATACACCTTTCTTCATGGTGTACAACGCAGAGGCTGTGTTACCCTGCGACATTATTCATGACTCACCTCGAGTGCGCATGTATGAAGAGAGAGAAGCCGAGTTGGATTGGCGGGACATCTTGGATGCCCTGGAGGAGGAGAGCGACGCTGCAAAAGCCCGTTCCGCATTTTATCAACAACAGGCTCGCAGATATCAAAGCAGAGAAGTACGGGCCAAGACTTACAATGTTGGTGAACTCGTTCTACGCTTACCGGAGAAGAAAAAGGACAAACTCAAGCCCAAGTGGGAGGGTCCCTTCATCATTGACGAAGTCCTCAACGGAGGAGCGTACCGCCTACGTGATGCGTCAGACAATCGCCTAGAGCCGAACCCATGGAACGCGGCGAGACTCCGAAGATTCTATGCCTAGCGCCGGACTCTTCGTTCGTCTCCTTTCCACCCTTTTTGTTTTTCATATTTATTTTCCTCTCTTTTCATCTCTTGTTCTTGTTAAGCCTTAAAGCTTTTGTGCGTATAAAGGTGCACCTTCGACGCACACATTCTAAAATTTGCACATCAAGTATACCTGGGGGCTTCTCGTACAGAAGCTTATTATTATTATTATTACTTTTAGAGCATCAAGCTCACCACATACGTGACTTTTCCGCGTATGTACCTTTTCTTCGCCATTATACGCATTGATATGACTTAAGTTTTGGCCAAGCTGGATTGCCTGGCTCCTATGCTTATGCCCTACGTTCCCGATAGTTCGGCTAGGGCATAAAGGGAGCACCTCTACGATTATTACTGCTGGGTTATCCAGACGTGTACTTCAGACTGGGTGAAGCCGAAAGCTAGTGTTCTTAAGGGAATATTCGGTCGGCAAACTAAAGATGTTCTTTCCTTGTTACACTATGAACCCCCAGATGTTAAGCATGCTGCAATTTTTTCAATCACAGTCCGGACGTGCACGTTAACGCATGTCGACCCAGGGAAAGGAACCCTTAACGAAACTATTCTCTCTGGAAGATGTTGATTACGATCAAAATGTAATATAACATAGCTAGCCGGATACTTGTCTGTTCAAGCAACTATGACCCCTATGCCTGGTTTCCATGCATACCCCGGTATATATTACTGAGCGGGTATTCGGAAACACTCCGCACCCTTGGGTCCAGAGGTTGAAGCGAAAAGATCTGCCATGACATTTAATTTATAATTCAGCTAGAGACATAATTTGTCATTTGAAGTACATAGTCACTTAGACTCAAAAACTTCTTATTCTATGCCATCCAAAAGGCTATTTAACCTACAATCCTGTTGGGAATACTTGGCGGCTACTTGTACCTGGTCATATACCAAACTAACAGGAATTTCTTTTCCATCTGACCCTAAAGGTCCGACCCGGGCCATGTGATTTAGGTCGAGCTTGGTATACCGTGTCTTTATCATGGCCCAGGCCTCTCGCGCACCTTCCCGGCAGGCTGATATCTTCCATAGTCAGAAGTGCCGCCGCGCTCCCTTAAGCAGTTGTACAAGCCCCTCCATACTTCTTGGAGGGGAGTCGGATGGCCATAAGTCCTTGGCAATACTTTGCATCGCCTGCCGAGCCCGCTCGTGCATTTGCGATAGCTCTTGTAGAAGATCGCTCGATGATCCGGACACCTCCTCTTCGGAATGGCCCGTCAGTATACCTACAGACATAATTATTGTCATTTACTTTCCTTGCCGCACTATGTAAAGGTAAGTCCGTACACATACTAAATATGCCGCCTCGCAGCCTCTTACTCTCCTTCACAGAGTTAGCCAGTTGGGCTCGCACATCTTTTAGTTCCATGCCCAGTTCGGTGTTGGCATCTTGGAGTTTGTTCTTCTCCATCCTGACCTGCGTCAGTATACGTTCACCTACGGCCAGTTGCGTTTGAGCTCCTGGACCTCTCACTTATGTGACTTCCGGTACCTCTCCCGGATGATGTGACGAATCTGCCATAAAATGTGCCCTTGCGTTAATAATTCTGGTATAAGATTATGTTTCCTCGATAGAGGGGAACATTACCAGACACTGCCTTCTTGGATTTCTCCAGTTCGGCGGTAGCAGCAGCTAGTTGGGCCTGACAATTTTTCAGCTCTTGAGACAATAGGTTGTTCTTCTCTGTGAGCACCTGTTTGTATAATGATCCTTAAATCAGTTTTACTAACTGCTTCAAGTCTCGGGGGCTACTGGTATATGATTATCAGACTTATGCAAACTGCGGCCCTTACCCGAATATCTTTCAAATATTGGTCTGTGGCCCGAGCAAGCCCATCTTGAGCAGCTCGGATGTATGCATCACCTGAGTTAAAGGCATTAAAAGCCTCTTCTGAAAAACCAGGGTCGCGAAGAGCGGCCCGCCTGCGCTGATGATTCATGGCGCTTTCCACTTTGGAGTTTGTGGCGGATACTTTATCCGAATCCTCCGCAGAAGGACAATCCGGTGTCACTTCCGTGTTAGCCTCAGTCCTCGATACAGGGTCGGGAGTCCGGCTAGTAGAGGCATGACCGACAGGATCCCCGGACACTGTCCGGCAAATATTTTTCCTGATAAGACACAACAGATAGTGTCATACTTTAAAATGACGACCATGGAGCATATTTAAAACCTTACCTCCTCAATGAAGGCTCGGCCATATTTCTATTTGCCTTCCTCTTCGGAGGCCTGCCCGTCGTAGGCGCCGCCTTCTTGTGCGTTGCCTTAGGTGCAGCATGGTGCACCGATTGCCTCCCCTTAAAGAGCATAATATAGTGCAGTGGGTAAGGAGGAAAGAGAAAATCCTCTCGAAGGACAAGTCTCCTGATTACTTACATGTGATGCAGGGAGGAGGCCGGGATAGTTAGCAATGATGGCCACTTCTGTGCCATCATAGCTCGCCTGGTAAAACACCCCTTCCCCGAGCTCCACGAATATATCCGGATCCTCTTTGAATCCGGGGTCAAGGGTCCAGTTGTTGTCCTCTGGCTGTGGAGCTGGGCTGTGGGTCTCCCTGGTGATTTTCCGCCATTCCTGTTATAAATGGACGGATTAATATTTATGAAAAATGACTCAGGGAGTAAATAGAGTAGAGTAGTGGAACGGAAACTCACCCAGCTGGGAGGGTTGTACATGGAAAATCCATCTCGGGGCTTAATGCGGATGAACTCTTCTTTCTCCCCTTTGTATAATCCGGACAGTATTTTCGCCAAAGCAGCGGGAGTGTTCGGACCCTTCCGACCAGATCGGGTGGCATCATCTTCTCCGTTGAAGTGCCACATGGGACGCCCTTGATATTGGAGTGGTTGAACCCCTCACATTATGGATATCGCCATAACCTCGATTATTGACAATCCAGACTGAGCAAGCATCTTTATCTTGCTCATCAATTGATGGACTTTCATACTATCTTCCTCCCTGAGGCTCCGGGGACGCCAGCTAAGGCGTTTCTTCAATGGAGCACTTGAAAATTCAGGGAGACCCGTTCGGATTGGGTCAGGAAGAGAGATGTCCTCGACATAGAACCATTCGTAAGGCCATTCTTTAGATGCCTTCTTCGTCATGCCGGATAGGTATCCGGTCCCGGCGATGCGCCATATATCGGCTCCGCCCACTTGGAATATTAATCCCACTTGATTACGAGGGACGAGGCAAAACAACTTCTTCCATAGCTCGAAATGGGCCTCACAACCCAGAAATAGCTCGCAAAGAGCGACATAACCTGCAATATGCAGGATGGAGGCGGATGTGAAGTTGTGCAGTTGGAGGCCATAGTGCTCCAGAAGCCCTCGGAGGAACGGATGGATTGGAATCCGACACCTCTCAGCAAATAGGGAACAAAGCATACTCGTTCCCCCTGGATGGGTTGGGGAACTTCTCGGCCTGCTCCCCACCGTCAAAGTAAGCCAATCCGGCTCAAATGGGGACTAGATCTGCGGGGGGAAGAAATCCCTGGGTCTGCAGCTTCACCAGTTGGCCGTGGGATACGGAACATTTTTCCCAATCTCCCTGTTTGGGGCCGTGAAGGCGGGAGGAAGAGCTAGGAGCGCTAGCCATGTTGGGGTGGTTTCTGCGTGCAAGATCCGAGGATTTCGTGTTTGGGGGAGATGGTGTGGATTAGATTTGAAGATCCGCGTCTCTTTAAATAGACAATTTACTCACATGGTCAGGGTGGCAAGTGTAAAAATGCCCCGACCTCTCGCATTCGCTCGACACGTGGAAGCTGAAATCATGAAGGTGTAGAAGCCGATGAGTGTGACATTAAATGAAAAGCCGGACACTGCTCTTTAAAACTTGTACTTCAAAGTGTTTGGAGAAGGAACCCGCCTTGCAATGCCGAAGACAATCTGCGGGCCGGACTCATCGTCATTGAAGCCTAGTTCGGGGGCTACTGAGGGAGTCCTGGATTTAGGGGTCCTCGGACAGCCGGACTATATACATGTGCCGGACTGTTGGGCTATGAAGATACAAGATAGAAGACTTCGTCCCGTGTCTGGATGGGACTCTCCTTTGCGTGGAAGGCAAGCTTGGTGATTCGGATATATAGATTCCTTTCTCTGTAGCCGACTTTGTGTAACCCTAGCCCCTCCGGTGTCTATATAAACCAGAGGGTTTAGTCCGTAGGACACGAACAATCATAATCATAGGCTAGCTTCTAGGGTTTAGCCATTACGATCTCGTGGTAGATCAACTCTTGTAATACTCATATTCATCAAGATCAATCAAGCAGGAAGTAGGGTATTACCTCCATAGAGAGGGCACGAACATGGGTAAACATTGTGTCCCCCGCCTCTTGTTACCATCAGCCTTAGACGCACAGTTCGGGAACCCCTACCCGAGATCCGCCGGTTTTGACACTGACAGGGAGGTCGGCCGGCCCCTAGGGCGCGCCCCAAGAGATGAGTCCTACTAGGACTACTTGTCCTAGTAGGATTCCACCACAAGGGAGAGGGGGAAGGAAAGAGAGGGAGAGGGAGTAGGAAAGGGGGGCGCCGCCCCCCTTAC
>NC_041389.1:509802643-509827981 GCF_002162155.2 Triticum dicoccoides
GGCCTGCCCTGGCCGCCCTCCTCTCTCTCCACTAAGTCCCATGGTGGCCAATTAGTTCCTCGGGGGGTTCCGGTAACCCCTCCGGCACTCCGGTTTTATCTGAAACTTCCTGGAACTCTTCCAGTGTCCGAATAACTTGGTCCAATATATCAATCTTTATGTATCGACCATTTCGAGACTCCTCATCATGTCTGTGATCTCATCCGGGACTCCGAACAAACTTCGGTATATCATCATCGAACGTTAAGCGTGCGGACCCTACGGGTTCGAGAACTATGTAGACATGACTGAGACACATCTTCGGTCAATAACCAATAGCGGAACCTGGATGCTCATATTGGCTCCTACATATTCTACGAAGATCTTTATCGGCAAACCGCATAACAACATATGTTGTTCCCTTTGTCATCGGTATGTTACTTGCCCGAGATCCGATCGTCGGTATCATAATACCTAGTTCAATATCGTTACCGGCAAGTCTCTTTACTCGTTCCGTAATACTTCATCCTACAACTAACTCATTAGTCACATTGCTTGCAAGGCTTATAGTGATGAGTATTACCGAGAGGGCCCAGAGATACCTCTCCGAAACACGAAGTGAAAAATCCTAATCTCGATCTATTCCAACCCAACAAACACCTTCGGAGACACCTGTAGAGCATCTTTATAATCAGCCATTTACGTTGTGACGTTTGATAGCACAAAAGGTGTTCCTCCGGTATTTGGGAGTTGCATAATCTCATAGTATGAGGAACATGTATAAGTCATGAAGAAAGCAGTAGCAATGAAACTGTAACGATCATAATGCTAAGCTAATGGATGGGTCATGTCCATCACATCATTCTCCTAATGATGTGATCTCGTTCATCAAATGACAACACATGTCTATGGTTAGGAAACATACCCATCTTTGATTAATGAGCTAGTTAAGTAGAGGCATACTAGGGACACTATGTTTTTTCTATATATTCACACATGTACTAAGTTTCCGGTTAATACAATTCTAGCATGAATAATAAACATTTATCATGAAATAATGAAATAAATAATAAATTTATTATTGCCTCTAGGTCATATTTCCTTCTGTCTCCCACTTGCACTAGAGTCAATAATCTAGTTCACGTTGCCATGTCATTTAACACCAATAGTTCAAATATGTATGTGATTAACTCCCAAAGGTTTTACTAGAGTCAATAATCTAGTTCACATCGCTATGCGATTAACACCCAAAGAGTACTAAGGTGTGATCATGTTTTGCTCGTGAGAGAAGTTTAGTCAACGGTCTGTCACATTCAGATACATATGTATTTTGGCAAATATTCTATGTCTACAATGCTCTGCATGGAGCTATTCTAGCTCATTGCTCCCACTTTCAATATGTATCCAGATTCAGACTTAGAGTCATCTAGATTGGTATAAAAGCTTGCATTGACGTAACTCTTATGTACTCTTTATCACCTCCATAACCGAAAAATACTTCCTTAGTCCCCTAAGGATAACTTTGACCGCTATACAGTGATCCACTCCTGGATCACTATCGTACCCCTTTGCCAAACTCATAGCAAGGCACACAACTAGTCTGGTACATAGCATGGCATACTTTATAGAACCTATGACTGAGGCATAGGGAATGACTTTCATTCTCTTTCTATCTTATGTCGTGATCGGGCTTTGAGTCTTACTCAACTTTACACCTTGTAATACAGACAAGAACTCCTTCTTTGACTGATCCATTTTGAACTATTTCAAAAACTTGTCAAGGTATGTATTCATTGAAAAATCTTATCAAACATCTTGATCTATCTCTATAGATCTTGATGCCCAATATATAAGCAGCTTCACCGAGGTCTTTCTTTGAAAATCTCCTTTCAAACTCTCCTTTATGCTTTCCAGAAAATTCTACATTATTTCCGATCAATAATATGTCAATCACATATACTTATCAGAAAGGTTGTAGTGCTCCCACTCACTTCCTTGTAAATACAGGCTTCACTGCAAGTCTGTATAAAACTATATGCTATGATCAACTCATCAAAGTGTATATTCCAACTCCGAGATGCTTGCACCAGTCCATAGATGGATAGCTGGAGCTTGCACACCTTGTTAGTACCTTTAGGATCGACAAAACCTTCTGGTTGCATCATATACAACTCTTCTTTAAAAAATATCCATTTAAGGAATGCAGTTTTGACATCCATTTGCCAGATTTCATAAAATATGGCAACTGCTAACTTGATTCAGACGGTTTTAAGCATCGCTACAGTTGAGAAAATCTCATTGTAGTCAACACCTTGAACTTTGTCAAAAACCTTTTTCCGACAAGTCGAGCTCTGTAGATAGTAACACTACTATCAACGTCCGTCTTACTCTTGAAGATCCATTTATTTTCTATGGCTTGCCGATCATCGGGCAAGTCCACCAAAGTCCACACTTTGTTATCATACATGGATCCTATCTTAGATTTCATGGCCTCCAGCCATTTCGCGGAATCTGGGCTCATCATCGCTTCCTCATAGTTCGTAGGTTCACCATGGTCTAGTAACATGACTTCCAGAACAGGATTACCGTACCACTCTGGTGCGGATCGTACTTTGGAAGACCTACGAGGTTCTGTAGTAACTTGATATGAAGTTTCATGATCATCATCATTAGCTTCGTCACTAATTGGTGTAGGAATCACTGGAACTGATTTTTGTGATGTACTACTTTCCAATTCGGGAGAACGTACAATTACCTCATCAAGTTCTACTTTCCTCCCACTCACTTCTTTCGAGAGAAACTCCTTCTCTAGAAAGGATCCATTCTTAGCAATGATCTTGCCTTCGGATCTGTGATAGAAGGTGTACCCAACAGTTTCCTTTGGGTGTCCTATGAAGACGCATTTCTCCTATTTGGGTTTGAGTTTATCAAGTTGAAGCTTTTTCACATAAGCATCGCAGTCCCAAACTTTAAGAAATGGCAACTTTGGTTTCTTGCCAAACCACATTTCATAAGGCGTTGTCTCGACGGATTTTGATGGTGCCCTGTTTAAAGTGAATGCAGCTGTCTCAAATGCATAACCCCAAAACAATAGTGGTTAATTGGTAAGAGACATCATAGATCCACACCATATCCAATAAAGTGCGGTTACAACGTTCGAACACACCATTACGCTGTGGTGTTCCAGGTGGCATGAGGTGTGAAACTATTCCACATTGTTTTAAATGAACGCCAAACTCGTAACTCAAATATTCTCCTCCACGATCAGATCGTAGAAACTTTTATTTTCTTGTTACGATGATTCTCCACTTCACTCTGAAATTCTTTGAACTTTTCAAATGTTTCAGACTTGTGTTTCATTAAGCAGATATTTTCTCAAATCATCTGTGAAGGTTAGAAAATAACGATACCCGCCATGAGCCTCAACACTCATTGGACCGCATACATCGGTATGTATTATTTCCAATAAGTCAGTAGCTCGTTCCATTGTTTTGGAGAACAGAGTTTTAGTCATCTTGCCCATAAGGCACGGTTCGCAAGTATCAATTGATTCATAATCAAGTGATTCCAAAAGTCCATCTTTATGGAGTTTCTTCGTGCGCTTTACACCGATATGACCCAAACGGTAGTGCCACAAATAAGTTGCACTATCATTATCAACTTTGCATCTTTTGACATCAATATTATTAACATGTGTATTACCACGATCGAGATTCAATAAACCATCAACATTGGGTGTATGACCATAGAAGGTTTTATTCATGTAAACAGAATAACAATTATTCTCTGTCTTAAATAAGTGTATTGCAATAAACATGATCTAATCATATTCATGCTTCAACACAAACACCAAATAACATTTATTTAGGTTTAACTCTAATCCCGAAAGTATAGGAGTTGGGCGATGATGATTATATGAATCTTGGAACCACTTCCAACATACATCGTCACTTCAACCTCAACTAGTCTCTGTTTATTTTGCAACTCTTGTTTCGAGTTACTAATCTTAGCAACCGAACAAGTATCAAATACCGAGGGGTTACTACGAGCACTAGTAAGGTACACATCAATAATATGTATATCAAATATACCTTTGTTCACTTTGCCATCCTTCTTATCCACCAAATATTTGGGGTAGTTCCGCTTCCAGTGGCCATTTCCTTTGCAGTAGAAGCACTTAGTTTCAGGCTTAGGTCTAGCTTTGGGTTTCTTCACGGGAGTGACAACCTGCTTGCGATTCTTCTTGAAGTTCCCTTGCTTTCCCTTTTCCCTTTTCTTGAAACTAGTGATCTTGTTTAATCATCAACACTTGATGCTTTTTCTTGATTTCTACCTTTGTTGATTTCAGCATCACAAAGAGCTCGGGAATTGCTTTCGTCATCCCTTACATACTATAGTTCATCACAAAGTTCTAGTAACTTGGTGATGGTGACTAGAGAACTCTGTCAATCACTATCTTATCTGGAAGATTAACTCCCACTTGACTCAAGCGATTGTAGTACCCAGACATTTTGAGCACATGCTCACTAGCTGAGCAATTCTCCTCCATCTTTTAGGTGAAGTACTTGTTAGAGGTCTCATACCTCTTGACACGGACATGAGTCTGAAATACCAATTTCAGCTCTTGGAACATCTCATATGCTCCATGGCATTCAAAACGTTTTTGAAGTCCCGGTTCTAAACCGTAAAGCCTGGTGCACTAAACTATCAAGTAGTCATCATATTGAGCTAGCCAAACATTCATAACGTCTGCATCTGCTCCTGCAATAGGTCTGTCACTTAGCGGTGCATCAAGGACATAATTCTTCTGTGCGGCAATGAGGATAAACCTCAAATTACGGACCCAGTCCACATCATTGCTACTATCATCTTTCAACTTAGTTTTCTCTAGCAACATATAAAAAACATAGGGAAGCTATGACGCAAGCTATTGATCTACAACATAATTTGCAAAATACTATCAGGTCTAAGTTCATGGTAAATTAAAGTTCAGTTAATCACATTACTTAAGAACTCCCACTTAGATAGACATCCCTCTAGTCATCTAAATTATCACGTGATCCAAATCAACTAAACCATGTACGATCATCACGTGAGATGGAGTAGTTTTCAGTGGTGAACATCTCTATGTTGATCATATCTACTATATGATTCACGCTCGACCTTTCGGTCTCAGTGTTCCGAGGCCATATCTGCATATGTTAGGCTCATCAAGTTTAACCCGAGTATTCCGCATGTGCAAAACTGGCTTGCACCCGTTGTATGTGAACGTAGAGCCTATCACACCCATTCATCACGTGGTGTCTCAGCACAAAGAACTGTTGCAACGGTGCATACTCAGGGATAACACTTATACCTTGAATTTTAGTAAGGGATTATCTTATAATGCTACCATCGTACTAAGCAAAATAAGAAGCATAAAAGATAAACATCACATGCAATCAAAATATGTGACATGATATGGCCATCATCATCTTGTGTCTTTGCAATCAAAATATGCTATCATCATGTCGTCACATGGTCGTCTCGCCAACTATTGCTTTTGCAACTATTGCTATCGCATAGCGATAAAGTAAAGCAATTATATGGCGCTTGCATCTTGTGCAATAAAGAGACAACCATAAGGCTCTTCCCAGTTGCCGATAACTTTAACAAAACATGATCATCTCATACAACAAATTATATCACATCATGTCTTGACCATATCACATCACAACATGCCCTGCAAAAACAAGTTAGACGTCCTCTACTTTGTTGTTGCAAGTTTTACATGGCTGCTACGGGCTTCTAGCAAGAACCGTTCTTACCTATGCATCAAAACCACAAAGATTTTTCGTCAAGTGTGATGCTTTAACCTTCAACAAGAACTGGCCGTAGTCAAACTCGATTCAACTAAAGTTGGAGAAACGGACACCCGCTAGCCACCTGTGTGCAAAAACACATCGATAGAACCAGTCTCATGAACGCGGTCATGTAATGTCGGTCCGGGCCGCTTCATCCAACAATACCGCCGAATCAAAGTAAGACATTGGTGGTAAGCAGTATGACTATTATCACCCACAACTCTTTGTGTTCTACTCGTGCATAAAACATCTACGCATAGACCTGGCTTGGATGCCACTGTTGGGGAATGCGGTAATTTCAAAAAAAATCCTATGATCATGCAAGATCTATCTAGGTGATGCATAGCAACGAGAGGGGAGAGTGTGTCCACGTACCCTCATAGACCGAAAGTGGAAGCATTTCAATAACGCGGTTGATGTAGTCGAACTTCTTCGCGATCCAACCGATCAAGTATGGAACGTACGGCACCTCCGCGTTCAGCACACATTCAACTCGATGGCGTCCCTCGTGCTCTTGATCCAATTGAGGACAAGGGTGAGTTCCGTTAGCATGATGGCGTGGCAACGGTGATGATGATGTTACCGGCGGAGGGCTTTGCCTAAGCACTACCATAGTATGATTGAGGTGTGTAACAATGGAGGGGGGCACCGCACACGGTTAAGAGAAACTTGTGTGTTCTAGGGTGCCCCCCTACCCCTGTATATAAAGGAGCAAGGGGAGAGGCTGGCCGGCCCCTAGGGCGCGCCGCAAGAGAGGAGTCCTACTAGGACTACTAGTCCTAGTAGGATTCCACCAAAAGGGAGAGAGGGGAAGGAAAGAGAGGGAGAGGGAGTAGGAAAGGGGGGCGCCGCCCCCCTTCCCTTGTCCTATTCAGACTCCAAGGGGGGAGGTGTGGCCTGCCCTGGCTGCCCTCCTCTCTCTCCACTAAGGCCCATGGTGACCCATTAGTTCCCCGGGGGGTTCCGGTGACCCCTCCGGCACTTTGGTTTTATCCGAAACTTCCCGGAACTCTTCCGGTGTCCGAATAACATGGTACAATATATCAATATTTATGTCACGACCATTTCGAGACTCCTTGTCACGTCCGTGATCTCATCCGGGACTCCGAACAAACTTCGGTGATCAAAAACACATTACTCATAATACATATCGTCATCGAGCGTTAAGCGTGTGGACCCTACGGGTCCGAGAACTATGTAGACATGACCGAGACACATCTGTGGTCAATAACCAATAGCGTTACCTGGATGCTCATATTGGCTCCTACATATTCTATGAAGATCTTTATTGGTCAAACCGCATAACAACATAAGTTGTTCCCTTTGTCATCGGTATGTTAATTCCACAAGATTCGATCGCCGGTATCATCATACCTAGTTCAATCTCATTACCGGCAAGTCTCTTTACTCGTTTCGTAATACTTCATCCCGCAACTAACTCATTAGTCACATTTCTTGCAAGGCTTGTAGTGATGAGTATTACCGAGAGGGCCCAGAGATACCTCTCCGAAACAAGGACAAATCCTAATCTCGATCTATGCACACCCAACAAACACCTTATGAGACACCTATAGAGCATCTTTATAATCACCCATTTACGTTGTGACATTTGATAGCACACAAGGTGTTCCTATTGGGGAACGTTGCAGAAAATTAAAATTTTTCCAATGGTTTCACCAAGATCCATCTATGAGTTCATCTAAGCAACGAGTCATGGGAGAGAGATTGCATCTACATACCACTTGTAGATCGCGTGCGGAAGCGTTCAAGGGAACGGGGATGATGGAGTCGTACTCGCCGTGATCCAAATCACCGATGACCAAGTGCTGAACGGACAACACCTCCGCGTTCAACACACGTACGGAGCGGACGACGTCTCCTCCTTGATCCAGCAAGGGGGAAGGAGAGGTTAAGGAAGAAGGCTCCAGCAGCAGCACGACAGCGTGATGATGGTGGAGAGGCAGTACTCCGACAGGGCTTCGCCAAGCGCTCAACGGAGGAGCAGAGGTGTTGGGAAGGGGAGGGGCTGTGCCTTGGATCAGGTGTTCAGCCCTCCCCTCTCCCCTCTATTTATAGGGGAAGGGGGAAGGGGGCCGGCCCCCTCTAGATGAGATCTAGAGGGGGGGCGGCGGCCAGGGAGGGGGGCTTGACCCCCAAGCAAGGGGGGCGCCCCCACTAGGGTTCCCCCCCCCAACCCTAGGTGCATGGACCCAAGGGGGGGCGCCCAGCCCTCCAGGGGCTGGTTCCCTGCCCCTTGCGGCCCATGAGGCCCTCCGAGAGGGGTGGCCCCTCCCGGTGGACCCTCGGAACCCCTCCGGTGGCCCCGGTACAATACCGATATGCCCCCGAAACTTTCTGGTGTCCGTATGACAACTTCCCATATATAAATCTTCACCTCCGGACCATTCCGGAACTCCTCGTGACGTATGGGATCTCATATAGGACTTCGAACAACATTCGGTAATCACATACAAGTCTTCCTAATAACCCTAGCGTCACCGAACCTTAAGTGTGTAGACCCTACGGGTTCGGGAGACATGCATACATGACCGAGATGGCTCTCCGGTCAATAACCAACAGCGGGATCTGGATACCCATGTTGGCTCCCACATGCTCCTCGATGATCTCATCGGATGAACCACGATGTGGAGGATTCAATCAACCTCGTATACAATTCCCTTTGTCAATCAGTACGTTACATGCACGAGACTCGATCGTCGGTATCCTAATACCTCGTTCAGTCTCGTTACCGGCAAGTCACTTTACTCGTACCATAATGCATGATCCCGTGACCAAACATTTGGTCACTTTGAGCTCATTATGATGATGCATTACCGAGTGGTCCCAGAGATACCTCTCCCTCATACGGAGTGACAAATCCCAGTCTCGATCCGTGCCAACTCAACAGACACTTTCGGAGATACTTGTAGTGTACCTTTATAGTCACCCAGTTACGTTGTGATGTTTGGTACACCCAAAGCACTCCTACGGTATCCGGGAGTTACACGATCTCATGGTCTAAGGAAGAGATACTTGACATTGGAAAAGCTCTAGCAAAACGAACTACACGATCTTGTGCTATGCTTAGGATTGGGTCTTGTCCATCACATCATTCTCCTAATGATGTGATCCCGTTGTCAACGACATCTAATGTCCATAGTCAGGAAACCATGACTATCTGTTGACCAACGAGCTAGTCAACTAGAGGCTTACTAGGGACGTATTTGGTCTAAGTATTCACACATGTATTACGATTTCCGGATAATACAATTATAGCATGAATAAAAGACAATTATCATGAACAAGGAAATATAATAATAATCCTTTTATTATTTCCTCTAGGGCATATTTCCAACAGTCTCCCACTTGCACTAGAGTCAATAATCTAGTTACATTGTGATGAATCGAACACCCATAGAGTTCTGCTGTTGATCATGTCTTGCTCGTGAAAGAGGTTTAGTCAACGGATCTGCGACATTCAGATCCGTATGTACTTTGCAAATATCTATGTCTCCATCTTGAACATTTTCACGGATGGAGTTGAAACGACGCTTGATGTGCCTGGTCTTCTTGTGAAACCTGGGCTCCTTGGCAAGGGCAATAGCTCTAGTGTTGTCACAGAAGAGTTTGATTGGCCCCGACGCATTGGGTATGACTCCTAGGTCGGTGATGAACTCCTTCACCCAAATTGCTTCATGTGTTGCCTCCGAGGCTGCCATGTACTCCGCTTCACATGTAGATCCTGCCACGACGCTCTGCTTGCAGCTGCGCCAGCTTACTGCTCCACCATTCAACATATACATGTATCTGGTTTGTGACTTAGAGTCATCCAGATCTGTGTCGAAGCTAGCGTCGACGTAACCCTTTACGACGAGCTCTTCGTCACCTCCATAAATGAGAAACATGTCCTTTGTCCTTTTCAGGTACTTCAGAATATTCTTGACCGCTGTCCAGTGTTCCTTGCCGGGATTACTTTGGTACCTTCCTACCAAACTTACGGCAAGGTTTACATCAGGTCTGGTACACAGCATGGCATACATAATAGATCCTATGGCTGAGGCATAGGGGATGACGCTCATCTCTTCTTTATCTTTTGCCGTGGTCGGGCATTGAGCCGAGCTCAATCTCACACCTTGCAGTACAGGCAAGAACCCTTTCTTGGACTGATCCATTTTGAACATCTTCAAAATCTTATCAAGGTATGTGCTTTGTGAAAGACCTATGAGGCGTCTCGATCTATCCCTATAGATCTTGATGCCTAATATGTAAGCAGCTTCTCCAAGGTCCTTCATTGAAAAACACTTATTCAAGTAGGCCTTAATGTTGTCCAAGAATTCTATATCATTTCCCATCAAAAGTATGTCATCTACATATAATATGAGAAATGCTACAGAGCTCCCACTCACTTTCTTGTAAACGCAGGCTTCTCCATAAGTCTGCATAAACCCAAACGCTTTGATCATCTCATCAAAGCGAATGTTCCAACTCCGAGATGCTTGCACCAGCCCATAAATGGATCGCTGGAGCTTGCATACTTTGTTAGCATTCTTAGGATCAACAAAACCTTCCGGCTGCATCATATACAGTTCTTCCTTGAGATGCCCGTTAAGGAATGCCATTTTGACGTCCATCTGCCATATCTCATAATCATAGTATGCGGAATTGCTAACATGATTCGGACGGACTTCAGCTTCGCTACAGGAGAGAAAGTCTCATCGTAGTCAACCCCTTGAACTTGCCAATAACCCTTAGCGACTAGTCGAGCTTTATAGATGGTAATATTACCATCCGTGTCCGTCTTCTTCTTAAAGATCCATTTGTTTTCTATCGCTCGCCGATCATCAGGCAAGTCTGTCAAAGTCCATACTTTGTTTTCATACATGGATTCTATCTCGAATTGCATGGCTTCAAGCCATTTGTTGGAATCTGGGCCCGCCATCGCTTATTCATAGTTCGAAGGTTCACCGTTGTCTAACAACATGATTTCCAGGACAGGGTTGCCATACCACTCTGGTGTGGAACGTGTCCTTGTGGACCTACGAGGTTTAGTAGCAACTTGATCCGAAGTACCTTGATCATAGTCATTAATTTCCTCTCCAGTTGGTGTAGGCACCACAGGAACATTTTCCTGAGCTGCACTACTTTCCTGTTCAAGAGGTAGTACTTCATCGAGTTCTACTTTCCTCCCACTTACTCCTTTCAAGAGAAACTCTTTTTCCAAAAAGGATCCGTTCTTGGCAACAAAGATCTTGCCTTCGGATCTAAGGTAGAAGGTATACCCAATGGTTTCCTTAGGGTATCCTATGAAGACGCATTTTTCCGACTTGGGTTCGAGCTTTTCATGTTGAAGTTTCTTGACATAAGCATCGCATCCCCAAACTTTTAGAAACGACAGCTTAGGTTTCTTCCCAAACCATAATTCATACTGTGTCGTCTCAATGGATTTAGACGGTGCCCTATTTAAAGTGAATGTAGCTGTCTCTAGAGCATATCCCCAAAATGATAGCGGTAAATCGGTAAGAGACATCATAGATCGCACCATATCCAATAGAGTGCGATTACGACGTTCGGACACACCGTTACGCTGAGGTGTTCCAGGCGGCGTGAGTTGTGAAACGATTCCACATTTCCTTAAGTGTGTACCAAATTCGTGACTTAAATATTCTCCTCCATGATCTGATCGTAGGAACTTTATCTTTCGGTCACGTTGATTCTCTACCTCATTCTGAAATTCCTTGAACTTTTCAAAGGTTTCCGACTTGTGTTTCATCAAGTAGACATACCCATATCTACTCAAGTCATCGGTGAGAGTGAGAACATAACGATATCCTCCGCGAGCCTCAACGCTCATTGGACCGCACACATCGGTATGTATGATTTCCAATAAGTTGGTTGCTCGCTCCATTGTTCCGGAGAACGGAGTCTTGGTCATTTTACCCATGAGGCATGGTTCGCACATGTCAAATGATTCATAATCGAGAGACTCTAAAAGTCCATCAGTATGGAGCTTCTTCATGCGCTTGACACCTATGTGACCAAGGCGGCAGTGCCACAAGTATGTGGGACTATCGTTATCAACTTTACATCTTTTGGTATTCACACTATGCATATGTGTAACATTACGTTCGAGATTCATTAAGAATAAACCATTGACCATTGGGGCATGACCATAAAACATATCTCTCATATAAATAGAACAACCATTATTCTCGGATTTAAATGAGTAGCCATCTCGCATCAAACGAGATCCAGATACAATGTTCATGCTCAAACTTGACACTAAATAACAATTATTGAGGTTTAAAACTAATCCCGTAGGTAAATGTAGAGGTAGCGTGCCGACGGCGATCACATCGACCTTGGAACCATTCCCGACGCGCATCGTCACCTCGTCCTTCGTCAGTCTCCGCTTATTCCGCAGCTCCTGCTGTGAGTTACATATATGAGCAACGGCACCGGTATCAAATACCCAGGAGTTACTACGAGTACTGGTAAGGTACACATCAATTACATGTATATCAAATATACCTTTAGTGTTGCCGGCCTTCTTGTCCGCTAAGTATTTGGGGCAGTTCCGCTTCCAGTGACCCTTCCCCTTGCAATAAAAGCACTCAGTCTCAGGCTTGGGTCCATTCTTTGACTTCTTCCCGGCAACTGGCTTACCAGGCGCGGCAACATCTTTGCCGTCCTTCTTGAAGTTCTTCTTACCCTTGCCCTTCTTGAACTTAGTGGTCTTATTGACCATCAACACTTGATGTTCTTTCTTGATTTCAACCTCTGCTGACTTCAGCATTGAAAATACTTCAGGAATGGTCTTCACCATCCCCTGCATATTGTAGTTCAACACAAAGCTCTTGTAGCTCGGTGGGAGCGACTGAAGGATTCTGTCAATGACCGCCTCGTCCGGGAGGTTGATCTCCAGCTGGGACAGGCGGTTGTGCAACCCAGACATTTTGAGTATGTGCTCACTGACAGAACTGTTTTCCTCCATCTTACAACTATAGAACTTGTCGGAGACTTCATATCTCTCGACCCGGGCATGAGCTTGGAAAACCATTTTCAGCTCCTCGAACATCTCATATGCTCCGTGTTTCTTAAAACGCTTTTGGAGCCCCGGTTCTAAGCTGTAAAGCATGCCGCACTGAACGAGGGAGTAATCATCAGCACGTGACTGCCAAGCGTTCATAACGTCTTGGTTCTCTGGGATGGGTGCTTCACCTAGCGGTTCATCTAGGACATATGCTTTCTTGGCTGCTATGAGGATGATCCTCAGGTTCCGGACCCAGTCTAAATAGTTGCTGCCATCATCTTTTAGCTTGGTTTTCTCTAGGAACGCGTTGAAGTTCATGTTGACATGAGCGTTGGCCATTTGATCTACAAGACATATTTGCAAAGGTTTTTAGACTAAGTTCATGATAATTAAGTTCATCTAATCAAATTATTTAATGAACTCCCACTCAGATTAGACATCCCTCTAGTCATCTAAGTGTTACACGATCTGAGTCGACTAGGCCGTGTCCGATCATCACGTGAGACGGACTAGTCATCATCGGTGAACATCTCCATGTTGATCGTATCTTCCATACGACTCATGTTCGACCTTTCGGTCTCTTGTGTTTCGAGGCCATGTCTGTACATGCTAGGCTCGTCAAGTTAACCCTAAGTGTTTCTGCATGTGTAAAACTGTCTTACACCCGTTGTATGTGAACGTAAGGATCTATCACACCCGATCATCACGTGGTGCTTCAAAACGACAAACTTTAGCAACGGCGCACAGTTAGAGGGAACACTTTCTTGAAATTATTATAAGGGATCATCTTATTCACTACCGTCGTTCTAAGTAAACAAGATGCATAAACATAATAAACATCACATGCAATTATATAAAGTAGTGACATGATATGGCCAATATCATATAGCTCCTTCGATCTCCATCTTTGGGGCTCCATGATCATCTTCGTCACCAGCATGACACCATGATCTCCATCATCATGATCTCCATCATCGTGTCTTCATGAAGTTGTCACGCCAACGACTACTTCTACTTCTATGGCTAACGCGTTTAGCAATAAAGTAAAGTAATTTACATGGCGTTCTTCAATGACACGCAGGTCATACAAAAATAAAGACAACTCCTATGGCTCCTGCCGGTTGTCATACTCATTGACATGCAAGTCGTGATTCCTATTACAAGAACATGATCTCATACATCACAATATATCATTCATCATTCATCACAACTTCTGGCCATATCACATCACATGACAATTGCTGCAAAAACAAGTTAGACGTCCTCTAATTGTTGTTGCATCTTTTACGTGGCTGCAATTGGGTTCTAGCAAGAACGTTTTCTTACCTACGAATAACCACAACGTGATTTTTGTCAACTTCTATTTACCCTTCATAAGGACCCTTTTCATCGAATCCACTCCAACTAAAGTAGGAGATACAGACACCCGCTAGCCACCTTATGCAACTAGTGCATGTCAGTCGGTGGAACCTGTCTCACGTATGCATACGTGTAAGGTCGGTCCGGGCCGCTTCATTCCACAATACCGCTGAAGCAAGAAAAGACTAGTAGCGGCAAGCAAGTTGACAAGATCTACGCCCACAACAAAATTGTGTTCTACTCGTGCAATACAGAACTACGCATAGACCTAGCTCATGATGCCACTGTTGGGGAACGTTGCAGAAAATTAAAAATTTTCCTACGGTTTCACCAAGATCCATCTATGAGTTCATCTAAGCAACGAGTCATGGGAAAGAGATTGCATCTACATACCACTTGTAGATCACGTGCGGAAGCGTTCAAGGGAACGGGGATGATGGAGTCATACTCGCCGTGATCCAAATCACCGATGACCAAGTGCTGAACGGACAGCACCTCCGCGTTCAACACACGTACGGAGCAGACGACGTATCCTCCTTCTTGATCCAGCAAGGGGGAAGGAGAGGTTGAGGAAGAAGGCTCCAGCAGTAGCACGATGGCATGATGATGGTGGAGAGGCAGTACTCCGACAGGGCTTCGCCAAGCGCTCAACGGAGGAGCAGAGGTGTTGGGAAGGGGAGGGGCTGCACCTTGGATCAGGTGTTTAGCCCTCCCCTCGTCCCTCTATTTATAGGGGAAGGGGGAAGGGGGCCGGCCCCCTCTAGATGAGATCTAGAGGGGGGGCGGCGGCTAGGGAGGGGGGCTTGACCCCCAAGCAAGGGGGGCGCCCCCACTAGGGTCCCCCCAACCCTAGGCGCATGGGCCCAAGGGGGGGCGCCCAGCCCTCCAGGGGCTGGTTCCCTGCCCCTTGTGGCCCATGAGGCCCTCCGAGAGGGGTGGCCCCTCCCGGTGGACCCCCGGAACCCCTCCGGTGGCCCCGGTACAATACTGATATGGCCCCGAAACTTTCCGGTGTCCATATGACAACTTCCCATATATAAATCTTCACCTCCGGACCATTCCGGAACTCCTCTTGACGTCTGGGATCTCATCCGGGACTCCGAACAACATTCGGTAATCACATACAAGTCTTCCTAATAACCCTAGCGTCACCGAACCTTAAGTGTGCAGACCCTACGGGTTCGGGAGACATGCAGACATGACCGAGATGGCTCTCCGGTCAATAGCCAACAGCGGGATATGGATACCCATGTTGGCTCCCACATGCTCCTCGATGATCCCATCGGATGAACCACGATGTCGAGGATTCAATCAACCCTGTATACAATTCCCTTTGTCAATCAGTACGTTACATGCCCGAGACTCGATCGTCGGTATCCCAATACCTCGTTCAGTCTCATTACCGGCAAGTCACTTTACTCGTACCGTAATACATGATCCTGTGACCAAACACTTGGTCACTTTGAGCTTATTATGATGATGCATTACCGAGTGGGCCCAGAGATACCTCTCCGTCATACGGAGTGACAAATCCCAGTCTCGATCCGTGCCAACTCAACAGACACTTTCGGAGATACCTGTAGTGTACCTTTATAGTCACCCAGTTACGTTGTGACGTTTGGTACACCCAAAGCACTCCTACGGTATCCGGGAGTTACACGATCTCATGGTCTAAGGAAGAGATACTTGACATTGGAAAAGCTCTAGCAAAACGAACTACACGATCTTGTGGTATGCTTAGGATTGGGTCTTGTCCATCACATCATTCTCCTAATGATGTGATCCCGTTGTCAACGACATCTAATGTCCATAGTCAGGAAACCATGACTATCTGTTGACCAACGAGCTAGTCAACTAGAGGCTTACTAGGGACATATTTGGTCTAAGTATTCACACATGTATTACGATTTCCGGATAATACAATTATAGCATGAATAAAAGACAATTATCATGAACAAGGAAATATAATAATAATCCTTTTATTATTGCCTCTAGGGCATATTTCCAACAGTTCCTCGGTATTCGGGAGTTGCATAATCACATAGTGTGAGGAACATGTATAAGTCATGAAGAAAGCAGTAGCAATGAAACTATAATGATCATAATGCTAAGCTAACGGATGGGTCATGTCCATCACATCATTCTCCTAATGATGTGATCCCGTTCATCAAATGACAACATGTGTCTATGGTTAGGAAACATAACCAGCTTTGATTAACGAGCTAGTCAAGTAGAGGCATACTAGGGACACTATTTTTTGTCTATGTATTCACACATGTACTAAGTTTCTGGTTAATACAATTCTAGCATGAATAATAAACATTTATCATGAAATAAGGAAATAAATAATAACTTTATTAGGGCATATTTCGTTCATGTTCCTCCAAAGAATGCTCTGTAGGTTAACATCTTGCTTACATAAGCTTTGGAACACATTAAGACAAAAGTCAGCCTGCCTTACAGATTTGAGAGTATTATTGCATCTCCAACGGAGTGGGTTAATTAAGGATACTCTCCTCAGTTGACAGTTGGATTGTTTTCCCATATCCTAATTCACGGGATCTCTGATCACATGGGTTGGGTTACCCACATGGCAACTTACGTGGGTCTCATACCTATCTCCCTCGATGCATTTTCTATCACAATCCATGATAGCCCTTTGGTAAAAGGATCTGCCAGTTTTTTAGCAGTCTGGATATAATCAAACACTATCACTTTGGAGTTTCTTGATTTTCTGACAGATTCCAATCTTCTTCTTATGTGCTTTGTGGATTTCATATTGTCCTTTGAACTCTTAGCCTTGGCAATCACAGTTTGATTGTCATAGTTCATAAGGACAGCCGGGACTGGTTTATCAACCACCGGCAAATCCATCAAAAGCTCTCGAAGCCATTCTACTTCGACGCATTATGTGTCTAATGATGTAAGTTCTGCTTCCGTAGTCGATTTGATTAAGATCGTCTGCTTGCAAGACTTCCAGGAAATAGCACCACCACCAAGTGTGAAGACATATCCACTTGTGGCTTTCATCTCATCAACATCAGATATCCAATTCGAATCACTATACCCCTCAAGTACCGTCGGGTACCCAGAATAGTGAATTCCATAGTTCACAGTACCTTGCAAATAGCGCATCACTCGCTCAATAGCATGCCAATGCACATCTCCCAGATTGGAAACAAACCAGCTCAGTTTGCACACAGCAAATAAGATCTCAGTACAAGTAGCACAAGCTAGGTACATCAATGAACCAACCACTTGAGAATATCTCAATCGATCTATAGCCGTGCCTTCGAACTTTCGAATCCACACACTAGGATCATATGGTGTTGTGAAAGGTTTGTAGTCCGAATATCCAAAACGGCTCAAAATCTTCTCAACATAGTGGGATTGCAAAAGTGTAATTCCACCCTCAGTATCTCTTAGTAGCTTGATGTTCAAGATAACATCAGCCACGCCTAGGTCATTCATCTCAAAGTTATGAGATAGAAAAGCCTTGACCTCCTCAATGACTTTGAGGTGGGTCCCAAATATCAGTATGTCATCGACATAGAGATATTGTATTACTCCTTCGCCCCCACCATAGTGATAGTATACACATTTGTCAGCTTCATTAACAACAAAGCCAACAGATGTCAAAGTTGTATTAAACTACTCATGCCATTGCTTAGGTGCTTTTTTCAGGCCATACAAAGATTTCACTAGCTTGCACACCTTTCTTTCCTGGCCATTTACTACAAAGCCATCTAGCTGTTGCATGTAAATTTCCTCGTCTAGCTCTCCGTTAAGGAAAGTCGTCTTAACGTCCATCTGATGAACGAGAAGACCATGCGAGATAGCCAAAGCGAGTAACATTCGAATGGTTGTCAGTCTAGCCACATGTGAGTAAGTAACGAAGAAATCCTCTTCTTCTTTCTGGGTATAACCCTTGGCCACAAGCCTAGCCTTGTACTTCTCAACCGTACCATCGGGCCTAAGTTTCCTTTTGAACACCCACTTACATCCCAATGGTTGGCAACCATAAGTATGATCAGTGATATCCCATGTCCCATTAGCCATGATGGAATCCATCTCGCTACAGACTGCATCCTTCCAGTAGTCAGCATCTGGAGATGCATAAGCTTTTGAAATGGAACTAGGAGTATCATCATCCATGAGGTACATGAGGAAATCATCACCAAGAGACTTTGCAGTCCTTTGTCTCTTGCTCCTAACGGGAGCTTCCTCGTCATCCTCTAATGAAGTTTCATCACTTTTATGTTCATAATATTCCATCGGAATGGCAGGTTCAGGAATCTCATTAGATTCCAGTCTAGAACTGCTTTGCATATCTCTCTTGGGGAAAATATCCTCAAAGAATGTAGCATCCTTAGACTCTATAATTTTTACCGACCTTCTGGTCAGGTACCTCGGATTTCACTACTAGAAATCTATAGCCAACACTATTCTTAGCGTAGCCCAAATTAACGCAGTCCACGTTCTTCGGGCCAAGCTTACGCTTTTTGGGGATCGACACATTGACTTTCGCCAAACAGCCCCAAGTGCGCAAGTAAGATAGTGTAGTTCTTTTCTTTTCCCATTGCTCATAGGGAGTAGTCTCATTATCCTTCGCGGGAACTTTATTCAAGACATGACATGATGTCAATACAGCCTCCCCCCACCATGCCTTGGATATACCCGATGTATCTAACATGGTGTTAACCAAATCTATTAGAGTGCAGTTTTTCCGTTCGGCAACCCCGTTGGACTGGGATGAATAGGGAGGCAGCCTCTTATGAATAATACCATGTTCTGCACAGAATAAATCGAATTCATTAGAAAAGTACTCTCCTCCATGATCAGACCGGACTCATTTTATTTTCTTCTCAAGTTGGTTCTCAACTTCTGCTTTATAGATTTTAAAGTAGTGTAGAGCCTCATCCTTTGTATTGAACAAATACACGTAATAAAATCTAGTGGAGTCATCAATCAAAGTCATGAAGTATTTCTTTCCACCTTTAGTCAACACACCATTCATCTAACACAGATCTGAATGTATGAGCTCTAATGGTGACAAGTGTCTCTCCTTCACAGGCTTGTGAGGCTTACGAGGTTGCTTAGCTTGCACACACGTATGGCACTTAGAGCCTTTAGCTAAAGTGAAACTTGGGATTAAATTCATTTTAGCTAGCCGCGTCGTACAACCGAAATTTATGTGACAAAGACGTGAATGTCAAACCTCATATTTGTTCACATTAGAATGAATTTGGTTCACAACTTTATTACAGAAATCCTTCAAGAAAAGGCGGAACAAACCACCACAATCATATCCTTTTCCCAACAAATAGTCCATACTGAGACATGACTACTTTGTTGGACTCAAATACTAAATTAAACCCTTGTTTACATAGAAGGGAGCCACTAACGAGATTCTTCTTGATAGCGGGGACATGTTGCACGTTCTTCAGTTGCACAATCTTTCCCGAAGTAAACTTTAGATCTACTGTGCCAACACCATGAACAGAAGCATGCGAGCCATTCCCCATCAGGACGGAACCATATCGTTTGACCTGGTAAGAAAAGAACAAAGACACATCAGCACACACATGAATATTGGCCCCAGTGTCAACCCACCAATCGGTGGACTAACAAACTGAAAGTATGTTAAACAGATTAACATACCCAGATGCCACATCATTGTTGCTTAGAGTGACATTGACAGACTTGGAGTCATGTCTTGGCTTCTTGTACTTGTTTGGGAACTTGTTTGCCCAATGTTCCTCTGAACCACAAGTAAAGCAACCATCTCTCTTTTTGTCTTTCTGCTTACCCTTCTTCTTGAAACTAGTATTCTATTGCACAGAGTTCTTTCCCTTGAACATGTGGAAATTCTTCTGCGCCACATTGGCGCTGGAAGAACCCTCTGCCCCTTTCATGTGTGAGTCCTTTGCTCTCGAGTCTTGCTCAACACTTAGATGACCAATGACATCCTCAACAAAGAATTGACGTCTCAAGTGCTTGAGAGAAGTAGCAAAGTTCCTCCACCCAGGAGGGAGTTTTGCAATAATGCAACCCGCAACAAACTTGTCCGGTAACTCAAACTTCAGGAGGTCCAGCTCCTTAGCAATGCATTGTATCTCATGGGCCTGGTCCAATACAGAATGGTTATCAACCATTTTGTAATCATGGAACTACTCCATAGCATACAACTCGCTTCCAGCATCGGCTGCGCCGAACTTAGCTTAGAGAACATCCCACAAGTTTTTGGCAACACACATATGGAGATGCGCGTCTACCAGCTTGTCTCCGATCATAGTAAGAACGGCTCCCACAAAGATGGTGGTTGCCTCCCAAAACGCATTCTCCTGTTCAGGAGCAATCGTTACCGTGGGAGACACACCACCAACCCAGAACGTTCATTGATGTGAGCCACAAGATGGTCCTAGTCTGCCAACGCTTAAAACGCGTCCCAGTAAACTTTTCCGGTTTTAGAGTAGCGGTGAAGCCATGAGTCGAAAAGTGCCTAAAATAAGTTTTTTGGATTGTTGGAAACATTAGCACTTTTCCGACTAATCTAATCCACTAGTAAACAGTAAACATGGCAAATACGATATGCATCTCGTACCAAAACCTAAGCATCTGAGCACGTACAATACATAGACCCGAAACATCTATGAATAACATATATACGACCAGCACATGTACGAGGAAATAGGGGATGAACGAGTCATACCCTCCGTTTGGCCAAGCCAATGCAGGCGGCAGCAGCAGCCTCGGCATCGGCCGAGGCCTTCTTCTTGGCGGGTTTGTCGTTAGCCAAGGAGTCGATGCAGGGGAAGTAGTGGAAGCAAAGGCGGATGAAGACGGGGATGGACCAGGAGCAGTCGTGTGGAGACGCTCCCCAAAAACCTTATTGCCATTCTCCCGGGCAGGATCTCGAACGACAGGGTTCCGAAGGCACCTGCTCTCCAGACCAACCATGCACGCGGTCATCGGGATGGGATCACCGGAAGCAGCACAGTGAGAGGAACAGTAGATGACGACTAGTGTTGTGCGAGAGGGAGTGAGTGAGCTGAGTTAGGGTTCACTCCACTGGCCAGCGCCTTCTTATATAGGTCGTCGGGTAGATGGGCCTAGGCTCAGGCCCACGACCAAGTCCGCGAACAGCCCACGGTCCAACGTATCGGATAGTGACACTTCCGTAAGCGACTCGTTAATTAATCCGAGATTAATTAACCAATCCTGACTCGCAAAATAAGCTTCAGCTCGGCTCATTTCCGCAACCCGTGGTGCGCGCGTGCTTCGTGACGAAGCGTGGCGTGGCGAGGCAGGTGACGGAGGAGGAGGAGGAGGAGGAGCGCGCGTGTACAGCTCCTATTCTCAAGCTCTGAATAGCAAGTGGTAGAGCAGCCCTTATAAAGAGGTCTCACTCTTCTTACTGTAGCAATATGGTACTAAACTTCCCACCACTTGCCATACACATGCATAGGCCTTAGAGATTAACCAGGGATTATTGTCTTATACGGGCCTAACCCATCCCTAATCCATTACTCTTTTACTAGATCAGGGGAGGCATGTTCGGTTGGGTCTTCCGCATGATCATGACGTTTTACCTGTTTTCTGAATATCGATCAATAAAGCCTTGCAGAGGTTACTCAAAAAAAATTGCGGAAGGTTCCACGTCACAGTTTTTCTCTTCTTGGGGTTTCCTTTGCCGGTTTTCTGTTTTTCTTTCAGTTTTTACGTTTTTCTTTGTTTCTTGGTTCATTTTCCTTTTTTTCATTCATTTTTTAAATACCTATAGACTTTCTTCCAATACACGTTGACATTTTTAGTTACAGATTAACATTTTCCAAAAAGCTGTCAACATTTTTAAAAAACGGATTGGACATTTTTCTAAAAAAACACGCACAAAACAATTAAGTGTTAAAACTTTATTTACCATTTGGCATGTGTGATATGCTATCCTAAAACAATGAACGCTATTTTCAAATGTCACAAACATTGTTTTGAAATGATAAGAAACGTTTTCTAAATTAATTTAACATTTTTACACTGTATAATTGTTTTTGTAAAAACTCAAGAATATCTTATTGAAATGCATGAATATTTTTCAAATGTCACGGACATTTTTTTAATGTATGAAACGATTTTTATAAAATTATGTAAAGATTTTGTTATTTTATAAATGGTTTTTTTAATGTCACAATTGTTCTTCATTGTATGAAATGATTTTTATAAAATGACGGGATAATTTTCTTAGATTGTATAAACGATTTTTTTAATGTTATGAACAAATTATTGTATCACTTAATTTTTTTTTGAAACATGACATTTTGTAATGCAACGAAAAAAATCCTTAAATAATTACCAACATTCAAAAAAATCACAAACATTTTTATAAAATATTGGAAACTATTTTTATAAATTGCGTAAGAATTTTTGGGAAATATCACGATTACAATTTTGGAAACATGTGAAATGTTTGAAAAGTTTACGAATAATCCACAAAATTTAGAAATTCGCACAAATAATTTTCTTACACTATGTTAACATTTTTCTTAATGTGCCAACAATATTTTTGAAATTTTATGTAAATTATTATTTTGATATATACTTGGTAGTGTGCGTGCTTATGAGCCTGGCCCACTTAGGAGCGCTAGAGGCAAACAGGCGTACCTTCTTGCTGCGGACTATTTTCGTCGGCAAAATCTTACAGGGCCTTCTATGGAACTATATGCCTACATTGCTTACCAAACTTCCTCGATTTTTCACAAAACTACCTAAGTGCCAAAGTTCCTTACTCCTCCCCTTCTTCTCATGGGAGTTGTGTCTCCATTGTTGCCCAATCGCTATTTTAGATCCATTGTGTCGGTTAAAGGTGTCGGCGCAAACGGGCGCACACCCTCCTCTCAGCTAGCCCGGTCGCCCTACACTACTAGCGCTACCAAAGGCGAAGCTCTCCTTTTTGGCAACCATCAAATGAAGGGCTAAAACCTATAGTTTTGAAGTAAGGAATGAGCGTGAAAGCCGTTGCGCTTCCCTACACGAGCATATGTTTTCTTGCTGAGTCGGACAGGGATTTCTCTCTGAAAACGAAGAAAAAGAAAGGGGCGAACACTCGGTCCTGCTAGCAAACATGTTGGGTGATCACAAAAAATGGGGCAGCCCATTTAGATGCGCAAAAACATGATTTCTGCTCCAGTTTAGGGAAGCTTCCAGGCTGGTCTTGCGAAGCTTTTGGAAACTTCCAACCCAGGTTTTTAGTTTTGTTTCTCTTTTTTCCTAAACCGGGGTTTTTCTTATAGTGAACTTTCTTCAGAACTTTTCCAAAATTTCATGAACATTTTTCAAATATGTTGACTTTTTTCAGTGATTTTTTTCGAATTTTCATGAACTTTTCTTAAATCCGTGCATTTTTTTAGTTTTTCAAACTCATTACCTTTTTCACATTTTTGCGAACTTTTTTCATTCCAAATCTATGAACTTTTTGGTGGTTTTGTTTCAAATTTCATGATCTGTTTTCAAATTCGTGATTTTTGAAGACCGACATTTTTCATATTTATGATTGTTTTTTCTTTGCAATCTTTTTTCTCTAAAGTCAATGGTCAATGGGCCTTTGTTAACGGTCAACAGTCAAGCGTTGATCAGTCGGCCGATGTTAAGTGAGCGATCGAACCACTAGTCTATTTGACCGAGCGATTGTTTGTAAAATGTTGAAACTTTTTTGTAAATGTTGAACAATTGTTTGAAAATGTGTATAAAAAAATGTTGACAATGTATAAATAATGTTAATACTTTTATGTGAAAATTGTTAATCAAGCATTTCAAAAAAAGTTAGAAAAAATATTGATCATGTATTCAAAAAATTCTAATATTGTATTTGAAAAATGTTAAAACTATGCATAAAAATAATTGACCAAGTATTACAAAAAATTTATAACTTGTGTTGAAGAAATGTTAAACGTGCATTAAAAAAATGTTATTACACACAAAAAAGTAGAATAATAACCAAAGTACAAAGAAAATTGAAAATAGAAAAAAGAGAGGGAAAAATGCAAAAAAGAATGAAAGGAAGACGGAAAAGAAAAAAAGAAAAGAAAAAAAAGAAAAAAAGGGAAAAACAACCCGAAGAAAACAGCTCAAATAGCCTCATGTAGGACGCGCCCCTAGTTCTTCCCACGAATGGGACTTTGGTGGAGTGGCTAGCGCAGCACGAGATCGGTCCCTGCTTCTCTCATTTCCATTTCTCTTTTTACATACAACGCACGAGTGAATGGGTCGGCCCAATACGATGCGAAGAGACGGAAAAACTTCAGCGAGAGCTGCTACCGTCTCGCTTAATGTGAGACATAAGGCTGGCGTCTACATAGGAACTCCTACTTTTTTTAGGGTAATAGGAGCTCCCTCCTACTAGATGAAAGAAGCGGACGCCTATGTTCTCTTGCAAAGTGGACCGGCTTACCAAAGTTCTCTAACAATTTTGGGTACCTCGTATGTACTGGTTTGTGGCACTTCCGTGGGGTTTTTACGAAACTTACATCTACCTTTTTCTTATTAATTTCTTTACCTATTTTATCGGTTTTTCATATTCTTGCTTTACTTTTTTTTGTTAGTTATCATTATTTTTCGTTTTTTCTTCTCCTTTCTTTCCTTTTCTAAATATTTGAGTTTTGTAATACACCCGGTTTTAGTGTACAAACATAAATTGAGCGAACAAAATTCTACATTTTCATGATTTGTCTCTAAAACGTGTGTACATTTTTTAAGTGCGATGGACATTTTAAAAAAAATGTCAGAATTTGTTTTATTCTATGAACATTTAAAAAAATTGTGGCAACAGATGTTTACATTTCGTGAACATTATTTCAAAATGCGAGGATCTTATCTTTACACACATGAACCTTTTTCAAATATCATGAAATTTTATGAAATGTTCATATTTTTCTAAAAAATTCGAGATTTAAAAAATTATTCACCAATCGAAAAAAGTTTAGATGAAATAAAAAATGTTCATGAGGTTTATAAATATTCATGAATAAAAAAGGAAGAAAGAAATGAAAAGGTGGGAAAACAAAAATAAGATAAATGAATATGAAAATAAAAAATAAAAAATAAAAACTATAATATAACCGGTAAAACCCAGTA
>NC_041389.1:509828444-509853408 GCF_002162155.2 Triticum dicoccoides
AAAATCCTCTTCATCTCGTACATAAGCCAGTCCACGAGGGTGCAGGGGTGCATGAATAATATGAATTTGCCTGTTCTAAAAAATGCTTTTGCCTTTACAGTTTGTGCTCATGTGTTGCCACAAGAGCTCAAAAAAAGATCATCATTATAAAATATTGTAAGTAATCATGAGACACTTCAATCTACTTAAGCTTAGAAGGAGAAAGCGGTTTTGAGTGGAGGCTTGTTGGCTTTGGTTGTTGGTGTGGACTATTTCGTTAAGCTCTACACATCTTATAAACATGTTGTTTTGAGCAAAATTGAGATATATAAGCTAGCATCAATTTTGCATAACATATGAAAGCAAGCATGCACAAAAATGGCAATAGAACCCTTCGTCAGATTAAAGCAACCAAGTTTGCATTGTGATAGCCAAGTTCACCACAACTTTTTCTTTGAAATCATTTTTTCCTTGATGCGGCTAAGATATTCGCATACACCACCATGAATTCCCATCATACGTCAGTAGGTTAACTAAAACATTTCTTCGCAGTGTCTGCCCTCCATGTGCACAAGTCAGATATATGTAAATTAAAGTTCTATGAACAAAGAATGTTAGTGATTATGCTTGTTGTTTTCACCGTATCAGCTAGGAATACTAACCAGTCTATTTCCACACATTCATATAAACAACATATGTTCTTCTTGCATTCAATTTAAATTGTGATGCAAACATGTATGCCTTTTTTACATCTCTCATTGAAGGAGATTTTCATGCCACTTCATGTCTATTTTTACAACAAAGTTGCCACGTGTGATAAACTAATGGAGCCAGGGCACGCGGATCGGCTCCGCTTCAATGCGGGCAGCGGGGCGAGTAGGCTTCTGGGGTGGCGTGTAAGCGTGAATGTCAGGAAATGTTTCCTGGCCGGCCAACAAGCATGAATGTGTGTAGGAATCTATCTGGTCGTCTCGTTCATTTGCGTCCACTCTGATCAGCATTAATGCGGCAAGAAGAACAGAGCAGGATCTAGGTAGAGCAGAGAGAGTTTTTTACGTTGTTCCGCTTGCCAAAGGCCTATGTGGTAGATGTCTGAACGACTGCAACCCGCCCCTTAATTTGGTGTCCGTTTGTGGGATTTTGAATGTCCGGACAGGTTCAAAAAAAGTTTGTGGAAGGTTCCATGTCACAGTTTTCCTCTTGGCGTTTCCTTCGCCGGTTTTCTGTTTCTCTTTCAGTTTTTATGGTTTTTTTTGTTTTTGTTTTTGGCTTCTTTTCCTTTTCTTTGTTTTTATTCATTTTTTAAATACGTGGTGACTTTCTTCCAATACAGGTTGAACATTTTTTCGTATACAGGTTAACATTTTCCAAAAAGCTGTCAACATTTTTCAAAAACATATTGGGTGTTTTCCCAAAGAAACATGCAAAAAATTTGTTAAGTATTAGGGCTTTATTACTATTTGGCATGAGTGATGAGCTATCTTAAAACAATTAACACTATTTTCAAATATCACAAACGTTTTTATAATGATATGACACATTTTCTAATTTAATCTAACACTTTTACATTGTATATTTTTTTTTGTAAAAACTCAAGAATATCTATTGAAACTCATGAATATTTTTCAAATGCCACAATTTTTTAATGTATGAAACGATTTTTATAAAATTATGTAAATATTTTGTTACATTGTATAAGTGGTTTTTTCAATATCACTATTTTTTAATGTGTGTAATCATTTTCTTAAAATTAGGTGATGTTTTTCTTACATTGTATAAACGTATTTTTTAAGTGTTATGAACAAATTGTTGTAACCCGTGAAATTGTTAAAAAAATGTCCAAACATTGTTATACTGGTACGAAAAAAATCCATAAATAATTACCAACATTTAAAAAAAAATCACAACCATTTTTACAAAATACTGGAAACAACTTCTATAAATTGCATAAGATTTTTTGAAATATCACAATAATTTTTTTGAAAAAGGCTACCAGTTTTAAAAATTTACGGACAATTCTTTGGCTGGTACAAACATTTTCAAAATTTGCACAAATAATTTCCTTACACTATGTTAACATTTTTTGTTATTGCGATAAGAATCTTTTTGAAAGTTCCTGTAAATTATTATTTTGAATTATTCTAGGTAAGAATATTTCAAAATATATATACATAATGCTTATGAGCCTGGCCCAGTTAGGAACGCTAGAGGCAAACAAGGACACCTTCTTGCTGCGGGTGATTTTCATGGGCAAGAACTTATTGGGGCTTCTACGAAACCATAAGCCTACATAGCTTACCAACCTTTCTCGATTTTCACAAAACTACCAATGTGCCGAAGTTCCTTGCTCCTCACCTTCTTCCCATGGAAGTGTCTCCCTTATTGCCCAATCCCTACTTTGCACCCATTGCGCTGGTTAAAGGTGTTGGCACAAACGGGTGCACACCCTTCTCTCGGCTGGCACGGTCGCCCTACACAACCGGCGCTCCAAAGGCAAAGCTCTCTTTTTTTGCGACCAGCAAACGGAGACCTAAAACCTGTAGTTTTGAAGTAAGGGATGAGCGTGAAAGCCGTTACTCTTCCGTACACGTGTATACGTTTTCTTGCTGGGTCAGACACAAATTTCTCTCTTAAGGTGAAGAAAAAGAAATACGCGAACACTCGGCCCAGGGGCGAACATGTCGACTCATCACAGAAACTGGGCCGGCCCATTTAGAAGCGCAGCAACGTGATTTCTGCCGCAGTTTTGGGAAGCTTCCACACTAGTTATGTGAAGCTTTTGGAAGCTTCCAGGCTAGGTTCTTCATTTTGTTTCTCTTTTTTTCCTAAATCGAGGTTTCTTCTCTTTTTATATTATTTCCTTTTTTATTTTTAATGACTTTTACAAATGCATGAACATTTCTCAAATTTACTTTTTCCAACTTTATGAAATTTTTAGTGATTATTTTTCAAATCTGTGAACTGTTTCAGTTTTCTAGCAATTTTTAGTGAACTTTTTTAGAACTTTTTCAATTTTTCATGAACATTTTTCAAATCTGTGGACTTTTTCCAGTGAACTTTGTCCCAATTTTCGTGAAATTTTCTTAAATTCATGAACTTTTTTAGTTTTTCAAATTCATGAATTTTTTCACATTTTGACGAACATTTTCAAATCTATGAACATTTTCTTGTGTTCTTTTGCAAATTTCATGAAATAAAAAGAAATTCATGGATTTTTTAAGATTAATTTTTTTCAAATTAATAAAGTTTTTTTCTTTGGTAACTTTTTTCTGTAAAGTCAACGGTCAATGGGCCTTGGTTAACGGCCAACGCCCAACAGTAAAGTGTGGACTAGTTCGATCTCTAAATAAGAACTACTCCCTCTGTTTCAAAATAGATGAGTCACCTTTTAGGGGAATAGGAGCTCCTACTACACGAAAGAAGCGGCCGCCTATCATCTCTTGCAAAGTGGGCCGGCTTACCAAAGTTCTCTAACAATTTTGTGTACCTTGTACATACTGTTTTGTGGAACTTCTAAGGGGTTTTACTAACCTTTCGTCTATCTTTTTCTTATTATTTTTCTTTACCTATTTTGTCGGTTTTTCATATTCTGGTTTCCCCTTTTTATGTTAGTTCTCATTATTTTTGTTTCTTTTTCTCCTTTCTTTCCTTTTCCAAATATTTGAGTTTTTTATTTCACCTGGCTTTAGTGTACAAACATAGATCGAGCAAACAAAGTTGTACATTTTCACGATTTATTCTAAAACGTGTGCATGTTTGTTAAGTGCTATGAACATTATTAAATATGTCAGAATTTTTTTCATGACCATTAAAAAAAATTGTGGCAACAGATGTTTACATGCATGAACGTTATTTTAAAATGCTACGATCTTATGTTTACACACATGAACCTTTTTAAATATCATGGAATTTTATGAAATGTTCATGATTTGTTAAGAATTTTGAGATTTTAAAAAACATCCACTAATTGAAGAAAGTTTAAATGAAATTGAAAAATATTCACGAGGTTTACAAATATTCATGAATAGAAAAATGAAGAGAGAAAAGAAAAGGTGGGAAAACAAAAATAAGAAAAATTAATATGAAAAGAGAAAAATAGAAAATAAAAACTATAAGAAAACCGGTTAAAACCAGTAGAGGATTCAGAGGGGGAAAACAATAAAACGAGAGAAACCATTACAAAACCCCCCAAAAAATCCTCTTGTAGCATCTCGTACATGGGCCGATCAATGAGCATGCAAGGGTGCACGAATCAATGTTTTTGCCTGTTCTAAAAAAAAGATTTTGCCTTTACTAAGTTTGTACTTATGCGTTGCCACATGAGCCATAAAATTTTCAACTCAAAAAAATATCATCGTAAAAAAACATGGTAAGTAATCACAAGACACTACAATCAACTTAAGCTTAGATGAAGAAAGCGGTTCTGAGAGAAGGTTTGTTGGCTTTTGTTGTTGGCATGGATTATCTTGTTAAGCTCTGCACATCTTATAAACATGTTGTTTAGAGCAACATTGAGATATATAAGCTAGCATCAATTTTGCATAACATATCAAAGCAAGTATGCACAAAGAACCCTTGTTCAGATTAAAGCACGCAAGTTTGCATTGTGATAGCCACCTTCACCACACCTTGTTCTCGTTTTTTCTTTGATGCGGCTAAGATATTCACATACACCACCATGAATTCCCATCATACGTCAAATAGGTCAACTAAAACATTTCTTCATAGTGTTATCCATCCATGTGCACAAGTCAGATATATGTAAATCAAAGTTCTATGAACAAAGAATGTTAGTGATTATGCTTGTTGTTTTCACAATATCAGCTAGAAATACTAACCAGTCTAATTCCACACATTCATATAAACAACATATATGTTCTTGCATTCAATTTAAATTGTGATGCAAACATGTATTTTTTTTACATCTCTCATTGAAGGTGACTTTCATTCCACTTCATTGTCTATTTTGACAATAAAGTTGGCACATGTGATATACTAATGGAGCTGGGGCAGGCGGACTGGCTCCTCTTCAATGCGGGTAGCGGACCGGCATGCTTCTCAGGTGGCGTGTAGGCGTGAATGTCAGGAAAAGTTTTTTAGCCGGTCAGCATGCATGAATGCGTTTAGGAATCCTTCTGGTCGTCTCATTCGGTTGCGTCCGCTCTGACTGGCATTAATGCGGCAAGAAGAACAGAGCAAGTTCTAGGTAGAGCAGAGAGACAATTTTTTTTCACTTGCCAGAGGCCTATATGGAAGACGTACAACTGCAACCCACCCCTTAATTTGGTTTCGGTTTGTGGGATTTTGCCTGACCGGTCCAGAAAATTTTCATGACGTGAAATGGCAAAAACTGTACGGATAGTCTGGTCCAGACATTGGTGAACAGCATTGGAGGTGCCCATGTTCTTTTTAGATAGGAGATATTCTTTGATCCCTCGATCCGAGCACTACGGTACCACACCTCGTGCGAGCGGGACTGGTGCTTGCCCATGTTCATGTGGGGGTGGGCCAATCCATTATGTCCTCTAATCACTTAGTGTAGGCCAATAATGATTTTACTACTTTTTCAGCCTTTTTAAATATTCTAAAATAGTATTCTTTTTTTGAGTTGGACTAAAATATGTATTTAGCAAAATATTTTTATTTTAAATCTCTACGGAAATATTCGTTATGTATCAAGAAACTTTGTAAGATATTTCAAAAATGTTTATTGAGTATTTTATGAAACAAAATATATTGCTCTTATAAGGACAAAAAAGAGAAAATTAAAATGAGAAATTGGAAAAGAAAATCAGTGGGAAAATAAAATTGAGGAAAATAAAGAAACATGGGAACAATGAAAAATAAGCATAAAAACAAAAAAAGGAATAAGAGGAAAACACCAAAAACTGGTAGAAAAGCGATTATTCCAAAAACAAAAAGGGAAGTGGAGTAAAAATGTGTGCCGCAAAACAATACCCAAAGAAATTTGTTTGCCTTGTCTTGCGACTTGGCCGACACGAGTTCGTGGGCCCTTAGGTGAGTGCATGCACTCACGGTATGCGGCAATAACATATGTGGCTCAACACTATATTTAGAAATGATTAATTTCTTTTTTGCAAGAATCTATCCACATATAGTTGTTATTTGGACTCCACAAAGTGCCCCTTGGGGTATAATATCCATATGACAATTCATCAATAGAAAACATACATATATTATCATTGCATTTTGTCTCTTCACGCATTAACAACAATTATGCTCTACCAAGAGCAATGTCACATCTCAGTTTCAGTATAACTATGCCTGCTGAAGGGCCTACCACTGTAGCTAAAATAGCAAAGTATGATACTTTGCCCTTCATCCGACATCATTTGTACCCTAGTGAAAAACATGAGTATCTAATGCAAGAGCATCATGTGACATTAGGGAATAAAGAAGCAATATGATCATCAAAGGGTGCGAGTGATGATGATGCATGGAGCGCAATGGAATGGACATTTGGGAATAAAGAAGCAATATGATCATCAAAGGGTGCGAGTGATGATGATGCATGGAGCGCAATGGAATGGACACATTCTTTGTTTCCATGACTTTGATTCCATGGCAACATACAAATCAGGTATGTGTCAAATCAACATAATTTTTTATGTTGCTATAGTGCAATTCAGATACAGGCCTCATCAAGAAAATGATGTCCACTTTTCATTCTACGAGGATATTGGTTGAACAATGTGTCATCTGTAAAGGAAATTGGAGATGTGCGCAAGAGGTAGCATGAAAATGGAGCTCAAAAGGGCAGTCATTTCAAAAATAACAAGGCTAGCAACTTTACATGTTGATATAAGCTTGGTTGTACGACCCACATTGCAAGGAAATGTGATCCTTCCAAGGATAGGGTGAATCAGGATATGAAATCACTTGCAAGGGAAAAATGCCTCAATGGAACCAATGTGAAGCTCACTTCACTGGACATAAGGATTTCCCGATCGTTGAAAGTTTCCAAGATGTTCCTCAAACCGTGGGAAACCAAGAGTAGGCTTAGCAAAAGGAAGATCCAGTATTGAGTGTCAATAACATGCTAGGGGATTTCGTTTCTAGTGACATGCTAGTGGATTTTATTTCTAATGACATGCTAGCGGATTTTGTTTCTAATGGAGTATATGGGGACCAGATTTAGTATATGTGTTGGAAAATATTTTATACCCATAGACACATTACATGTTGTAAAATACGTATGTCCTCACTAGGCATAAAATGTTAGTTATGTCCACAAACATGATACTTGTAATACCTCTTCAGAGATATACTATCTATAATATTCGTACTAATATATGAAATATATGTATACTAAACTATAGAAAACTCTTGGAAATAATCCAATGAGGAAATGCATTTAGACAACAAGTATACTAACAATGTAGTAAGGGATATTAACTATTTCCATCTTTAAACCAGAGAAATACAAGTGTAAGGGAAATTTCTAGTTATGACACGATAATCATTGGTTTTCATCAAGACAAAATTACTGTATAGTTTGAAGGTTGCACATATGGCCGATGAAGCATGAACTTAATTTTATTAGCATCTTTTTGTTAACTAAACTAATTTACTCCCATAGAAAAATGCATTTTTGCATTATTAATATATGCTAGGGTTGGCACAACTTGATTTTAGCTATGGACAAGTTGAAATGGTACCTAGCATGATCGAGTCCTGGAATGGTCCATTGAGGAAAGGCAGGGTGCAGAGTAAGAGCATCTCCAACAAGTCCACTTTCCCATAGAAAAAACTAGTTTAGGGAAAGTTGGCAGAAAAAACTACTCAAACAAGTACCGTATGCACGATTCTTGGTTAGGGGGCCTCATATAATTAACTCAACCTCCCCTCCATCTAGGGTAAGATAGCTCTTCTTGTAAACCTTCCTGGGGGAGGGGGAATCCCTCTCTTACGTGATGTTTCATGTACCCTTCACTAGTTGCCGCCGGACCACGGTCATGCCACTTCCGATGGCCTTCGCCGACCCCACCACCAATCTCGGCTAGCCGCCGCGGCCCTTGTTCCACCAACCATCCTGGCCTACTCCACCCTCGACTATCGCGCCGGAGAAGGTGGAGCGGTCGTAGCTGCTTCTCCTTCCTTCATGTTGACCCCATTGTCATCCTTCATGCCGACCCCAAAGCTGTCCTTCACATAGATTTCGCAGGCCATGCCCGCCTTCTCCGAGGCCTCTACGACTTGACGCCTCTCAACTTCAATATCTTGAGTTGGTGAAGGCGCAAATTTTAGCATTGAAGATGGTAGTGGGTGCGAGTGCAAGTGCACATGGCAGCGTTGTCGATGTTGTTTACCAGCAGGTATCAACCGACGATGATTGCAGGGATTAATACGTGTGGAGATCATCGAGGTGGGTTAGTAGACGAGACAAGATTTAGACAGCTTTGGGCCCCAGGAAACATCATCCGGTAATTGCCCTACGTGCTGTTTGTGGCGAGGTCTTATTTCACATGCTCATGGGGAAGTAGTCGTTATGAGCCGGCTCTCCTCTAGTTGTGTCTAGGCTTAGAGATTCTAGAGCTTCTAACTTGTCCCTCTTGGGGTGCCTTGCCCTTCCTTATATAAGTTGAAGGGGTTGGCTTACATGTAAAGATCTAGTAGGATTATGACTAGTCCCTTTTCTATTACAAGCCGGATAGCAGTCCTGGTCTTATTCAAGCTATTTAAGTCGGCCTGCTGGGCCACCTCCCATGATGGCCCATGGCCTAGCTCCATGAGGGTACCCGTGTCCCATATCCACGACAAGTGTGGATGGCCATGGAAGTGGAAATGGTGATGGTGACGGAAGTCAGGAGTGATGCTCTATGATTAATCTTCCAGTTTTATGATTGATGCTTACTGTCCTTGTTTAGGTGAACCATATGTTGCATGTTTGATCTTCGTTTTTGGATCATTTGTTATGTCTACTTCGAATCATTTATCGAATTTGTTATATTTTTGAATTTGAATTTTGAATCTAATGTCATAAATTGTATTTTTTGAAATGTTGATAAAGTATGTGTGTTTGAAATAACCTTATTTGAATTATTATGTTTATAGTACAGACATGCATATGCCATTTGTATTCTTGTTTAAATAGAAATAGGAAAAAATATATTTTAGGAGAAGATGTTTTTTTTGGGGGGGGGAGGGGGGCTGCTAAAGCACGTTCACCTACAAATCTTCCATAAATTATATGGAAACCTTGTATAATCACTTTTTCTAGATGCGGTCCCTTAGGGCCCGATTCGTTAAAAAAGTAGAAGGGAGTTGCCTCATTGATTAATGGAAACATAGTCGAAAACCGTTACAACATGCCCATGAAGATGGGCACCCACAAGACCCACACACACCGCTGAGGAGAGGACACCTTCAAGGTTGACTTCAAATGTCATCATCATCACCATTCCCAGAGCAAGTGACTCTGTAGGATCAAAAGTAGGTCTAGAGGGGGGTGATTAGACTTCTTGACCAAATAAAAATCTAACATTTTCCCAATTTTAGTTGTGGGCAGATTTTAGAACTTAGCACAAGTCAAGCAATCAACCTACACATGCAATTCTAAGAGTGCAGGAGCGGAAAGTAAGACATTGCATATGAAGGTAAAGGGAAGGGTTTGGAGAGTGCAAATGCAATGATGACATGGAGATTTTTGGCGTGGTTCCGAGAGTTGGTGCTATCGTACATCCACGTTGATGGAGACATCAACTCACGAAGGGTAACGGTTGCGCGAGTCCATGATGTCTACTATGCAACCTTCTTCTTGTAGATGTTGTTGGGCCTCCAAGTGCAGAGGTTTGTAGGACAGTAGCAAATTTCCCTCAAGTGGATGACCTAAGGTTTATCAATCCGTGGGAGGCGTAAGATGAAGATGGTCTCTCTCAAACAACCTTGCAACCAAATAACAAAGAGTCTCTTGTGTCCCCAACACATTCAATATAATGGTAAATTGTATAGGTGCACTAGTTCGGCGAAGAGATGGTGATACAAGTGCAATATGGATGGTAGATATAGGTTTTTGTAATCTGAAATTATAAAAACATCAAGGTAGCAAGCGATAAAAGTGAGTGAAAATGGTATTGCAATGCTTCGAAACAAGGCCTAGGTTTCATACTTTCACTAGTGGAAGTTCTCTCAACAATGATAACATAATTAGATCATATAACCATCCCTCAACATGCAACAAAGAGTCACTCCAAAGTCACTAATAGCGGAGAACAAACGAAGAGATTATTGTAGGGTACGAAACCACCTCAAAGTTATTCTTTTTGATCAATCCATTGGGCTATTCCTATAAGTGTCACAAACATCCTAGAGTTCATAGTAAAATAACACCTTAAGACACACATCAACCAAAACCTCAATGTCACCTAGATACTCCAATGTCACCACAAGTATCCGTGGGTATGATTATACGATATGCATCACACAATCTCAGATTCATCTATTCAGCCAACACAAAGAACTTCAAAGAGTGTCCCAAAGTTTCTACCGGAGAGTCAAGACGAAAACGTGTGCCAACCCCTATGCATAAGTTCACAAGGTCACAGAACCCGCAAGTTGATCACCAAACCATACATCAAGTGGATCAATAGAATACCCCATTGTCACCACGGGTATCCCATGCAAAACATACATCAAGTGTTCTCAAATCCTTAAAGACTCAATCTGATAAGAAGACTTCAAAGGGAAAACTCAATCCATTACAAGAAGGTAGAAGGGGAGAAGCATCATAAGATCCAACTATAATAGCAAAGCTCGCGGTACATCAAGATCGTGCCATATCAAGAACACAAGAGAGAGAGAGAGAGATCAAACACATAGCTATTGGTACATACCCTCAGCCCCGAGGGTGAACTACTCCCTCCTCATCATGGAGAGCGTTGGGATGATGAAGATGGCCATAGGTGTTGATTCCCCCCTCCGACAGGGTGCCGGAACAGGCCCCAATTGGTTTTTGGTGGCTATAGAGGCTTGCGGCAGCGGAACTCCTGATATAGGTTTCTTTTTGGGGGTTTCTGTATTTATAGGAATTTTTGGCGTCGGTCTCACGTCAGGGGGGTCTCCGGGTCATCCACGAGGTAGGGGGCGCGCCCTCCACCCTCGTGGATGGCTCGGGACTCTTCTAGCCCAACTCTTTTACTTCGGGGGCATCTTTTGGTCCATAAAAAATCCACAAAAATTGGCAGGTCAATTGGACTCCGTTTGGTATTCCTTTTCTATAAAACTCAAAAACAAGGAAAAAAACAGAAACTGGCACTGGGCTCTAGGTTAATAGGTTAGTCCCAAAAATCAAATAAACTAGCATATAAATGCATATAAAACATCCAAGATGGATAATATAATAGCATGGAACAATAAAAAATTATAGATACGTTGGAGATGTATCAAGCACCCCTAAGCTTAATTCCTGCTCGTCCTCGAGTAGGTAAATGATAAAAACAATTTTTTTGATGTGGAATGCTACCTAACATATTTATCAATGTAATCTCCTCTATTGTGGCAAGAATATTCGGATCCATAAGATTCAAAACAAAAGTTTAATATTGACATAAAACAGTAATACTTCGAGCATACTAACAAAGCAATCATGTCTTCTCAAAATAACATGGTCAAAGAAAGTTATCCCTACAAAATCATATAGTCTAGCTATGCTCTATCTTCATCTCATAAAATATTTAAATCATGCACAACCCCGGTTTCAGCCAAGCAATTGTTTCATACTTTAGTATTTTCAAACTTTTTCAACTTTCACGCAATACATGAGCATGAGCCATGGGCATAGCACTATAGGTTGAATAGAATGGTGGTTGTGGAGAAGAAAAAAAAGGAGGAAGATAGTCTCACATCAACTAGGCGTATCAACGGGCTATGAACATGCCCATCAATAGATATCAATGTGAGTGAGTAGGGATTGCCATGCAACGGATGCACTAGAGCTATAAGTATATGAAAGCTCAAAAAGAAACTAAGTGGGTGTGCATCCAACCTACTTGCTAATGAAGACCTAGGGCATTTGAGAAAGCCCATCATTGGAATATACAATCCAAGTTCTATAATGAAAATTCCCACTAGTATATGAAAGTGACAACATAGGAGACTCTCTATCATGAAGATCATGGTGCTACTTTGAAGCACAAGTGTGGTAAAATGATAGTAGAATCGCCCCTGCTCTCTTTTTCTCTCATTTTTTTGTTTTCTCTTTTTTGGGCCCTCTCTTTTTTTGGCCTCTTTTTTATTTTTTATTTTTTACTTTTTCGTCCGGAGTCTCATCCTGACTTTTGGGGGAATCATAGTCTCCATCATCCTTTCGTCATTGGGACAATGCTCTAATAATGAAGATCATCACACTTTTATTTACTTACAACTCAAGAATTACAACTTGATACTTAGAACAAAATATGACTCTATATGAATGCCTCCGGCGGTGTACCGGGATGTGCAATGAATCAAGAGTGACATGTATGAAAGAATTATGGACGGTGGCTTTGCCACAAATACGATGTCAACTACATGATCATGCAAAGAAATATGACAATGATGGAGCGTGTCATAATAAACAGAACGGTGGAAAGTTGCATGGCAATATATCTCGGAATGGCTATGGAAATGCCATAATAGGTAGGTATGGTGGCTGTTTTGAGGAAGGTATAAGGTGGGCGTATGGTACCGATGAAAGTTGCGCGACACTAGAGAGGCTAGCAATGGTGAAAGGGTGAGAGTGTGTATAATCCATGGACTCAACATTAGTCATAAAGAACTCACATACTTATTGAAAAAATCTATAAATCATCAAAACCAAGCACTATGCGCATGCTCCTAGGGGAAGGGTTGGTAGGAGTTAACCATCATGCGATCCCGACCTCCACACAAAGGAAGACAATCAAAAAATAAATCATGCTCCAACTTCATCACATAACGGTTCACCATACGTGCATGCTACGGGAATCACAAACATCAACATAAGTATTTCTCAAATTCACAATTAATCCACTAGCATGAGTCTAATATCATCATCTTTATATCTCAAAACAATCATAAGGAATCAAACTTCTCATAGTATTCAATGCACTTTATATGAAAGTTTTTATTATATCCCTCTTGGATGCCCATCATATTAGGACTAGTTTTATAACCCAAGAAAATTACCATGTTGTTCTAAAAGACTCTCAAAATAATATAAGTGAAGCATGAGAGTTCATCTATTTCTTCAAAATAAAACCACCGTCGTGCTCTAGAAAGATATAAGTGAAGCACTAGAGCAAACGACAAACTACTCCAAAAGATATAAGTGAAGATCAATGAGTAGTCGAATAATTACGCAACTATGTCAAGACTCTCTAACATTTAAGAATTTCAGATCTTGGGATATTACTCCAAGTAAGGTTACCGATGAACGAAGACGAAAGAGGGGATGCCTTCCGGGGCATCCCCGAGCTTAGGCTCTTGGTTGTCCTTGAATATTAACTTGGGAGGCCTTAGGCATCCCCAAGCTTAGGCTCTTGCCACTCCTTATTCCATAGTCCATCGAATCTTTACCCAAAACTTGAAAACTTCACAACACAAAACTCAACAGAAAACTCGTAAGATCCATTAGTAAAAGAAAATAAATCACCACTTTTGGTGCTGTTGTGAACTCATTCTAAACTTATATTGGTGTAATATATACTGTATTCCAACTTCTCTATGGTTCATACCCTCCGATACTACTCATAGATTCATCAAAATAAGCAAACAACACATAGAAAACAGAATCTGTCAAAAACAGAACAATCTGTAGTAATCTGTAACTACAAAAATTCTTAAATAAATTTGTGGACGTGAGGAATTTATCTATTAATCTTCTGCAAAAAGAATCAACCTAAAATCACTGGTCTATAAAATTGACAGCTAATCTCGTGAGCGCAAAGTTTTTGTTCTTTACAGCAAGATCGCATTAACTTTCACCCAAGTCTTCCCAAAGGCTTTAAAACATGATTACTACAGTAGGTTAATCATGTGAACACACGAAAAACAGTAGGGGTAAATATTGGGTTGTCTCCCAACAAGCGCTTTTCTTTAATGCCTTTCTAGCTAGGCATCATGATGACAATGATGCTCACATAAAAGATAAGAGTTGAAACATAATGGGAGCATCATGAAGCATATGACTAGCACATTTAAGTCTAAACCACTTCCTATGCATAGGGATTTTGTGAGCAAACAACTTATGGGAACAAGAATCAAGTTGCATAGGAAGGGAAAACAAGCAAAACTTCAAGATTTTAAGCACATAGAGAGGAAACTTGATATTATTGTTGGGGAACGTAGTAATTTCAAAAAAATTCCTACGCACACGCAAGATCATGGTGATGCATAGCAACGAGAGGGGAGAGTGCTGTCCACGTACCCTCGTAGACCGAAAGTGCAAGCGTTAGCACAACGCGGTTGATGTAGTCGTACGTCTTCACGATCCGACCGATCAAGTACCGAACGCACGACACCTCCGAGTTTAGCACACGTTCCACTCGATGAAGTCCCTCGAACTCCAATCCAGTCGAGCTTTGAGGGAGAGTTCCGTCAGCACGACGTCATGGTGACGATGATGATGTTCTACCGACGCAGGGCTTCGCCTAAGCACCGCTATGATATTATCGAGGTCGGATATGGTGGAGGGGGCACCGCACACGGCTAAGAGATCAATGATCAATTGTTGTGTCTTATGGGGTGCCCCCCTGCCCCCCATATATAAGGGAGCAAGGGGGAGGCAGCCGACCTAGGAGGAGGGCGCGCCAAGGGGGGAGTCCTACTCCCACCGGGAGTAGGATTCCTCCTTCCCTTGTTGGAGTAGGAGAGAAGGAAAGAGGGGGAGAGGAAGAAGGAAAAGGGGGCTGCACCCCTTGTCCAATTCGGACTAGAGGGGGGGGCACGCCTCCTTCCTTTTGGCCTCTCTCCTCTATTCCCGCATGGCCCAATAAGGCCCATATACTCCCCGACGAATTCACGTAACTCTCCGGTACTCCGAAAACTAACCGAATCACTCGGAACCTTTCCGAAGTCCGAATATAGTCGTCCAATATATCGATATTTACGTCTCGACCATTTAGAGACTCCTCGTCATGTCCCCAATCTCATCCGGGACTCCGAACTACCTTCGGTACATCAAAATACATAAATTCATAATATAACCGTCATCGAACTTTAAGCGTGCGGACCCTACGGGTTCGAGAACTATGTAGACATGACCGAGACATGTCTCCGGTCAATAACCAATAGCGGAACCTGGATGCTCATAATTGGCTCCTACATATTCTACGAAGATCTTTATCGGCCAAACCGCATAACAACATACGTTGTTCCCTTTGTCATCGGTATGTTACTTGCCCGAGATTTGATCGTCAGTATCTCAATACCTAGTTCAATCTCGTTACCGGCAAGTCTCTTTACTCGTTACGTAATGCATCATCCCGTAACTAACTCATTAGCTACATTGCTTGCAAGGCTTATAGTGACGTGCATTACCGAGAGGGCCCAGAGATACCTGTCCGACAATCGGAGTGACAAATCCTAATCTTGAAATACGCCAACTCAACATGTACCTTCGGAGACACCTATAGAGCTCCTTTATAATCACCCAGTTACGTTGTGACGTTTGGTAGCACACAAAGTGTTCCTCCGGTAAATGGGAGTTGCATAATCTCATAGTCATAGGAACATGTATAAGTCATGAAGCAAGCAGTAGCAACATACTAAACGATCAAGTGCTAAGCTAACGGAATGGGTCAAGTCAATCACATCATTCTCCTAATGATGTGATACCGTTAATCAAATGACAACTCATGCCTATGGTTAGGAAACACAACCATCCTTGATCAATGAGCTAGTCAAGTAGAGGCATACTAGTGACACTATGTTTGTCTATGTATTCACACATGTATTATGTTTCCGGTTAATACAATTCTAGCATGAATAATAAACATTTATCATGAAATAAGGAAATAAATAATAACTTTATTATTGCCTATAGGGCATATTTCCTTCAATCTCCCACTTGCACTAGAGTCAATAATCTAGTTCACATCACCATGTGATTTAACACTAATATTCACATCTGCATGTGATTAACACTCATAGTTCACATGTCATGTGACCAACACCCAAAGGGTTTACTAGACACAATAATCTAGTTCACATCGATATGTGATTAACACCCAAAGAGTACTAAGGTATGATCATGTTTTACTCGTGAGAGAAGTTTAGTCAACGGGTCTGTCACATTCAGAGCCGTGTGTATTTTGTAAATATTCTATGTCTACAATGCTCTGCATGGAGCTACTTTAGCTAATTGCTCCAACTTTCAATATGTATCCAGATTGAGACTTAGAGTCATCTGGATCAGTGTTAAAACTTGCATCGACGTAACCTTTTATGATGAACCTCTTTTATCATCTCCATAATCGAGAAATATTTCCTTAGTCCTCACTAAGGATATTCTTGACTGCTGTCCAGTGATCTACTCCTAGATCAAAAAATTGTACTCCCTTGCCCAACTTAGAGCAAGGTATGCAATAGGTCTGGTACACAGCATAGCATACTTTATAGAACCTATGACTGAGGCATAGGGAATGATTTTTCATTCTCTTTCTATTTTCTGCCATGGTCGGGTTTTGAGTCTTACTCAACTTCACACCTTGTAATACAGGCAAGAACCCTTTCTTTGACTGATCCATTTTGAATTACTTTAAAATCTTATCAAGGTATGTTTTCAAAAATCTTATTAAGCGTCTTGATCTATCTTTATAGATCTTGATGCTCAATGTGTAAGCAGTTTCACCGAGGTCTTTCTTTGAAAAACCGTTATTCAAGTATCCTTTTGTGCTATCTAGAATTTCTATATCATTTCTCATCAACAATATGTCATCTAGATATAGTTTTAGAAATGCTACAGAGCTCCCACTCACTTTCTTGTAAAATACAGGCTTCTCCAAAAGTCTGTATAAAACCATATGCTTTGATCAACTCATCAAAGCGTATATTCCAACTCCGAGATGCTTGCACCAGTCCATAGATGGATCGCTGGAGCTTGCACATTTTGTTAGCACTTTTAGGATTGACAAAACCTTCTGGTTGCATCATATACAACTCTTCTTTAATAAATCCATTAAGGAATGCAGTTTTGACATCCATTTGCCAGATTTTATAAAATGCGGCAATTGCTAACATGATTCAGACAGACTTTTAAGCATCGGTACGAGTGAGAAAATCTCATTGTATTCAACACCTTGAACTTTGTCAAAAACCTTTTTGACAAGTCTAGCTTTGTAGATAGTAACACTACTATCAATGTCCGTCTTCCTCTTGAAGATCCATTTATTTTCTATGGATTGCCGATCATCGGGCAAGTCAATCAAAGTCCACACTTTATTTTCATACATGGATCCCATCTCAGATTTCATGGCCTCAAGCCATTTCGCGGAATCTGGGCTCATCATCGCTTCCTCATAGTTCATAGGTTCATCATGGTCTAGTAAAATGACTTCCAGAATAGGATTATTGTACCACTCTGGTGTGGACTATACTTTGGAAGACCTACGAGGTTCTGTAGTAACTCAATCTGAAGTTTCATGATCATCATCATTAGCTTCCTCACTAATTGGTGTAGGAATCACTGGAACTGATTTCTGTGATGAACTACTTTCCAATTCGGGAGAAGGTACAATTACCTTATCAAGCTCTACTTTCCTCCCATTCACTTCTTTTGAGAGAAACTCCTTCTCTAGAAAGGATCCATCTTAGAAACAAATATCTTGCCTTTGGATCTGTGATAGAAGGTGTACCCAACAGTTTCCTTTGGGTATTCTATGAAGACACACTTCTCCGATTTGGGTTCGAGCTTATCAGTTTGAAACTTTTTCACATAAGCATCGCAACTCTAAACTTTAAGAAACGACAACTTAGGTTTATTGCTAAACCATAGTTCATACGGTGTCGTCTCAACGGATTTAGATGGCACTCTATTTTAACGTGAATGCAGCTATATCTAATGCATAACCCCAAAACGATATTGGTAAATCGGTAAGAGACATCATTGATCGCGCCATATCAAATAAAGTGTGGTTATGACGTTCGGACACACCGTTACGCTGTGGTGTTCCAGGTGGCATGAGTTTGTGAAGCTATTCCACATTATTTTAACTGAAGGCCAAACTCGTAACTCAAATATTCATCTCCACGATCAGATCATAGAAACTTTATTTTCTTGTTACGATGATTTTCCACTTCACTCTGAAATTCTTTGAACCGTTCAACTGTTTCAGACTTAAGTTTCATCAAGTAGATATACCCATATCTGCTCCAATCATCTGTGAAGGTTAGAAAATAACGATACCCGCCACGAGCCTTAATACTCATTGGCCTGCATACATTAGTATGTATTATTTCCAACAAGTCAGTAGCTCGTTCCTTTGTTCCGGAGAACAGAGTTTTAGTCATCTTACCCAAAAGGCACGGTTCGCAAGCATCAAATGTTTCATAACCAAATGATTCCAAAAATCCATATTTATGGAGTTTCTTCATGCGCTTTACACCGATATGACCCAAACGGCAGTGCCACAAATAAGTTGCACTATCATTATCAACTTTGCATCTTTTGGCATCAATACTATGAATATGTGTATCACTACAATTGAGATCCAACAAACTATTTTCATTGGGTGTATGACCATCGAAGGCTTTATTCACGTAAACATAATAACAATTATTCTCTGTTTTAGATGAATAACGGTATTGCAATAAACATGATCAAATCATATTCATGCTCAACGCAAATGCTAAATAACATTTATTTAGGTTTAACACTAATCCGAAAGCATAGGGAGTGTGCGATGATGATTATATCAATCTTGGAACTACTTCCAGCACTCATCGTCACTTCCCCTTCAACTAGTCTCTGTTTATTCTGTAACTCCTGTTTCAAGTTACTAATCTTAGCAACCGAACAAGTATCAAATACTCAGGGGCAACTATAAACACTAGTAAGGCACGCATCAATAACATGTATATCAAATATACCCTTGTTCACTTTGCCATCCTCTTTATCCACCAAATATTCAGGGCATTTCCACTTCTAGTGACCATTTCCTTTGCAGTGTAAGCACTCAGTTTCAGGCTTTGGTCCAGCTTTGGGCTTCTTCACAGGAGTGACAACTTTCTCACCATTCTACTTGAAGTTCCCTTTCTTTCCCTTGCTCTTTTCTTGAAACTAGTGGTCCTGTTAATCATCAACACTTGATGCTCTTTCTTGATTTCTACCTTCATCGATTTCATCATCATGAAAAGCTCGGGAAATGTTTTTGTCATCCCTTGCATACTATAGTTCATCACGAAGTTCCAGTAACTTGGCGATGGTGACTAGAGAACTCTGTCAATCACTATATTATCTGGAAGATTAACTCCCACTTGATTCAAGCGATTGTAGTACCCAGACAATCTGACCACATGCTCACTAGTTGAGCAATTCTCCTCCATCTTTTAGCTATAGAACTTGTTGGAGACTTCATATCTCTCAACTCGTGTATTTGCTTGAAATATTAACTTCAACTCTTGGAACATCTCATATGGTCCATGACGTTCAAAACGTCTTTGAAGTCCCGATTCTAAGCCGTTAAGCATGGTGCACTAAACTATCAAGTAGTCATCATATTAAGCTAGCCAAACGCTCATAACATCTGCATCTGCTCCTGCAATAGGTCTGTCACGTAGTGGTGCATCAAGGACATAATTCTTCTGTGCAGCAACGAGGATAATACTCAGATCACAGATCCAATCCGCATCATTGCTATTAACATATTTCAACAGTTTTTCTCTAGGAACATATCAAAATAAACATAGGGAAGCAATAATGCGAGCTATTGATCTACAACATAATTTGCAAAATACTACCAGGACTAAGTTCATGATAAATTAAAGTTCAATTAATCATGTTACTTAAGAATTCCCACTTAGATAGACATCCCTCTAATCATCTAAGTGATCACGTGATCCAAGTCAACTAAACCATGTCTGATCATCACGTGAGATGGAGTAGTTTTCAAAGGTGAACATCACTATGTTGATCATATCTACTATATGATTCATGATCGACCTTTCGGTCTCAGTGTTCCGAGGCCATATCTGTATATGCTTGGCTCGTCAAGTTTAACCTGAGTATTCCGCGTGTGCAACTATTTTGCACCCGTTGTATTTGAACGTAGAGCCTATCACACCCGATCATCACGTGGTGTCTCAGCATGAAGAACTTCCTCAATGGTGCATACTCAGGGAGAACACTTATACCTTGAAATTTAGTGAGAGATCATCTTATAATGGTACCGTCAATCAAAGCAAAATAAGATGCATAAAGGATAAACATCACATGCAATCAATATAAGTGATATGATATGGCCATCATCATCTTGTGCTTGTGATCTTCATCTCCGAAGCACCGTCATGATCACCATCGTCACCGGTGTGACACCTTGATCTCCATTGTAGCATCATTGTTGTTTTGCCACCTATTTCTTATACGACTATCGCTACCGCTTAGTGATAAAGTAAAGCAATTACAGGGCGATTGCATTGCATACAATAAAGAGACAACCATATGGCTCCTGCCAGTTGCCGATAACTCAGTTACAAAACATGATCATCTCATACAATAAAATATAGCATCACGTCTTGACCATATCACATCACAACATGCCCTGAAAAAACAAGTTAGACGTCCTCCACTTTGTTGTTGCAAGTTTTACGTGGCTGCTACAGGCTGAGCAAGAACCGTTCTTACCTACGCATCAAAACCACAATGATAGTTCGTCAAGTTAGTGCTGTTTTAACCTTCTCAAGGACCGGGCGTAGCCACACTCGGTTCAACTAAAGTTGGAGAAACTGACACCCGCCAGCCACCTATGTGCAAAGCACGTCGGTAGAACCAGTCTCGCGTAAGCGCACGCGTAATGTCGGTCCGGGCCGCTTCATCCAACAATACCACCAAACCAAAGTATGACATGCTGGTCAGCAGTATGACTTGTATCGCCCACAACTCACTTGTGTTTTACTCGTGCATATAACATCTACGCATAAAACCAGGCTCTGATACCACTGTTGGGGAACGTAGTAATTTCAAAAAAATTCCTACGCACACGCAAGATGAAGGTGATACATAGCAACGAGAGGGGAGAGTGTTGTCCATGTACCCTCGTAGACCGAATGCGGAAGTGTTAGCACAACACGGTTGATGTAGTCGTACGTCTTCATGATCCGACCGATCAAGTACCAAACGCACGACACCTCCGAGTTCAGCACACATTCAGCTCGATGGCGTCCCTCGAACTCCGATCCAGCCAAGCTTTGAGGGAGGGTTCCATCAGCACGATGGTGTGGTGATGATGATGATGTTCTACCGACACAGGGCTTCGCCTAAGCACCGCTACGATATTATCGACGTGGAATATGGTGGAGGGGGGCACCGCACACGGCTAAGAGATCAATGATCGATTGTTGTGTCTATGGGGTGCCCCCTGCCCTCGTATATAAAGGAGCAAGGGGGGAGGCGGCCAGCCTAGGAGGAGGGCGCGCCAAGGGGGGAGTCCTACTCCCTCCGGGAGTAGGACTCCTCCTTCCCTTGTTAGAGTAGGATAGAAGAAAAGAGGGGGAGAGGAAGAAGGAAAAGGGGGCTGCACACCTTGTCCAATTCGGACCAGAGGGGGGGGGGGCGCACGCCTCCTTCCTTTTGGCCTCTCTCCTCTATTCCCGTATGGCCCAATAAGGCCCATATAATCCCCGGTGAATTCCCATAACTCTTCGGTACTCTGAAAAAATACCCGAATCACTAGGAACCTTTCCTAAGTCCGAATATAGTCGTCCAATATATCGATCTTTACGTCTTGACCATTTCGAGACTCCTAGTCATGTTCCCGATCTCATCTGGGACTCCGAACTACCTTCAGTACATCAAAATACATAAACTCATAATATAACCGTCATCGAACTTTAAGCGTGCGGACCCTACGGGTTCGAGAACTATGTAGACATGACCGAGACACGTCTCCGGTCAATAACCAATAGCGGAACCTGGATGCTCATATTGGCTCCTACATATCTACGAAGATCTTTATCGGTCAAACCGCATAATAACATACATTGTTCCCTTTGTCATCGGTATGTTACTTGCCCGAGATTTGATCGTCGGTATCTCAATACCTAGTTCAATCTCGTTACCGGCAAGTCTCTTTACTCGTTAAGTAATGTATCATCCCGTAACTAACTCATTAGCTACATTGCTTGCAAGGCTTATAGTGACGTGCATTACCGACAGGGCCCAGAGATACCTCTTCGACAATCGGAGTGACAAATCCTAATCTCGAAATACGCCAACTCAACATGTACCTTCGGAGACACCTGTAGAGCTCCTTTATAATCACCCAGTTATGTTGTGACGTTTGGTAGCACACAGAGTGTTCCTCCGGTAAACGGGAGTTGCATAATCTCATAGTCATAGGAACATGTATAAGTCATGAAGAAAGCAGTAGCAACATACTAAACGATCAAGTGCTAAGCTAACGAAATGGGTCAAGTCAATCACATCATTCTCCTAATGATGTGATACCGTTAATCAAATGACAACTCATGTCTATGGTTAGGAAACACAACCATCCTTGATCAATGAGCTAGTCAAGTAGAGGCATACTAGTGACACTATGTTTGTCTATGTATTCACACATGTGTTATGTTTCCGGTTAATACAATTCTAGCATGAATAATAAACATTTATCATGAAATAAGGAAATAAATAATAACTTTATTATTGCCTATAGGGCATATTTCCTTCAAAGAAATTGCAATTCCTACAAGCATATACTCCTCCCTGATAATATTTTTCAGTAGCATCATGAATGAATTCAACAATATAACCATCACATAAAGCATTCTTTTCATGATCTACAAGCATAGAAATTTTATTACTCTCCACATAAGCAAATTTCTTCTCATGAATAGTAGAGGGAGCAAATCAACAAAATAACTATCATGTGAGGCATAATCCAATTGAAAATTAAAATTAAGATGACAAGTTTCATGGTTATCATTATTCTTTATAGCATATAGGTCATCATAGATAGCAACTTTGTCCTCATAATCAATTGGAACCTCTTCCAAATAGTGGATTTATCACTAAATAAAGTCATGACCTCTCCAAATCCACTTCCATAATTATCACAATAAGATTCAACACCCTCCAATAGTGGGATCAATAATACCTAAAGTTGACACTCTTCCAAAGCCACTTTCATTAATATAATCATAATAAATAGGAGGCATGCTTTCACCATAGTACATTTGCTCATCAAAACTTGGGGGACTAAAAATATCATATTCATTAAACATAGAATCCCCAAGCTTGTGGCTTTGCATATCATTAGCATCATGAATATTCAAGGAATTCATACAAACAACATTAAAATCATGCTCATCATTCAAATATTTAGTGCCAAACATTCTAATGCATTCTTCTTCTAGCACTTGAGCACAATTTTCCTTTCTATCATTTTGACGGAAGATATTAAAAAGATGAAGCATATGTGGCACCCTCAATTCGATTTTTTTGTAGTTTTGTTTTATAGACTAAACTAGTGATAAAACAAGAAACTAAAAGATTAAATTGCAAGATCTAAAGATATACCTTGAAGCACTAACCTCCCCAGCAACGGCGCCAGAAAAGAACTTGATGTCTACTACGCAACCTTCTTCTTGTAGACGTTGTTGGGCCTCCAAGTGCAGAGGTTTGTAGGACAGTAGCATATTTCCCTCAAGTGGATGACCTACTTATCAATCCATGGGAGGCGTAGGATGAGGATGGTCTCTCTCAAACAACCCTGCAACCAAATAACAAAGAGTCTCTTGTGTCCCCAACACATCTAATACAATGATAAATTGTATAGGTGCACTAGTTCGGCGAAGGGATTGTGATACAAGTGCAATATGGATGGTAGATATAAGTTTTTGTAATCCGAAATTATAAAAACAGCAAGGTAGCAAGCGATAAAAGTGCGTGAAAAACAATATTGCAATGCTTCAAAACAAGGCCTAGGGTTCATACTTTCACTAGTGCAAGTTCTCTCAACAATGATAACATAATTAGATGATATAACAGTCCCTCAACATGCAACAAAGAGTCATTACTCTTTCCAATCCATTGGGCTATTCCTATAATGTCACAAATAGCCCTAGAGTTCGTAGTAAAATAACACCTTAAGACACACATCAACCAAAACCCTAATGTCACCTAGATACACCAATGTCACCACAAGTATCCGTGGGTATGATTATACGATATGCATCACACAATCTTAGATTCATCTATTCAACCAACACAAATAACTTCAAAGAGTGTCCCAAAGTTTCTACCGGAGAGTCAAGACGAAAACGTGTGCCAACCCCTATGCATAAGTTCACAAGGTCACTGAACCCGCAAGTTGATAACCAAAACATACATCAAGTGAATCAATGGAATACCCCATTGTCACCATGGGTATCCCACGCAAGACATACATCAAGTGTTCTCAAATCATTAAAGACTCAATCTGATAAGATGACTTCAAAGGGAAAACTCAATCCATTACAAGAACGTAGAGGGGCAGAAACATAATAAGATCCAACTATAGTAGCAAAGCTCGCGGTACATCAAGATCGTGCCATATCAAGAACATGAGATAGAGAGAGAGAGAGATCAAACACATAGCTACTGGTACATACCGTCAGCCCCGAGGATGAAATACTCCCTCCTCGTCATGGAGAGTGTCGTGATGATGAAGATGGCCACCGGTGTTGATTCCCCCCTTCGGCAGGGTGCCGGAATGGGTCCTGATTGGTTTTTGGTGGCTACAGAGGGTTGCGGCGACGGAACTCCCGATCTAGGTTTCTTTTCGGGGATTTCTGTATTTATAGGGATTCTTGG
>NC_041389.1:509853968-509939179 GCF_002162155.2 Triticum dicoccoides
GGTACGGGGGTGCGCCCTCCACCCTCATGGATGGCTCGGGACTCTTCTGGCCCAACTCTTTTACTTGGGGGGCTTCTTTTGGTCCATTTAAAATACACAAAAATTGGCAGGTCAATTGGACTCCGTTTGGTATTCCTTTTCTGTAAAGCTCAAAAACAAGGAAAAACAGAAACCGGCACTGGGCTCTAGGTTAATAGGTTAGTCCCAAAAATCATATAAAATAGCATATAAATGCAAGTAAAATATCCAAGATGGATAATATAATAGCATGGAACGATAAAAAAGTATAGATATGTTGGAGACATATCAGTCCACGGAGGGCTCCACCCACGAAGGGTCCACAAAGAAGCAACCTTGTCTATCCCACCATGGCCATCGCCCATGAAGGGCTTGCCTTACTTGGGTAGATCTTCATGAAGTAGGCGATCTCCTTGCCCTTGCAAACTTCTTGGTTCAACTCCACAACTTGACGGAGGCTCCCAAATGGCACCTAACCAATCCAGGAGACACCACTCTCCAAAAGGTAATAGATGTTGTGTTGATGATGAAATCCTTGCTCTTGTGCTTCAAATGATAGTCTCCCCAACACTCAACTCTCTCTCACAGATTTTTATATGGTGGAAAGATGACTTGAGTGGAAAGCAACTTGGGGAAGGCTAGAAATCAAGATTCTTGTGGTAGGATTGGTATATCTTGTTCTCAACACATGAGTATGTGGTTCTCTCTCACAAAATGTATGCTGGAAGTGTAGGCATGTTCTTTTGGCTTTCTCACAAATGGAGAAGGGTGTGGATGGGTATATATAGCCTCCACACAAAATCCAACCGTTACACAGATTTGACCCAACTCGGTCAGACCAAATAGAAGAAATCAGTGAGACCGATTTAGTTCAGTGTGAACATTAGGAATCTCGGTGGGAATGGCTAGAACAACTCGGTGGGACCGATGTGCTAGGGCTTAGGGCAAACATCAACTCGGTGGCACTGATTACATCACCTCGGTGAGACCGAAGTGCATCAATGAGCAAACAAAGTAGATGTCAAGCAAACTCGGTGGGACCGATTGCTCATTTCGGTGAGACCAAAATGTTACAAAGGGAAACAGAGAGTTTGCAAGGTTATCTCGGTGAGACCGAGATCTGTATGGGTTAGACCAAACTGTTATGGTTTCTGGTAGTGGCTATGTCATATGAACTCGGTGGAGCCGAATAGAAAGAATCAGTGAGGCCGAGTTTGACTATGGGTTTTTGGACATATTTGGAATGAGAAAGTGGTTGAGGGATTTGGAGCAATATCACTTAGCACTTGAGGAAAGTAGACTATTAAGCAACTCCTCACCCCCTTTTAATAGTATTGGATTTCCTATGGACTCAATATGATCTTGGATCACTAAAATATAAATGAAGAGTCCTGAGCTATTGCCAATATGTGTCCTTAGCATTTTGAGGGGTCCACTTCTCTAGTCCATGACATGCTATTCATTGAACTTTCTGAAATGTTAAACTTGAATGGATATTAGTTCAATGAGCTATATGTTGTTATGAATTACCAAAACCATCCGGGGATTAGTTGCACTTTCAATCTCCTCATTTTGGTAATTGATGACAACATATAGATCAAAGCTTCGACAAATGATAATATGAATGAAATACATCGTCGCTTTGAGAAGTATGTGATAAGAAAAAGCTCCCCCTAAATTTGTGCACTATTTAAAATTTGCATTTGAATGCAAATGCACAATCGATTAGGATCATGGGGCACTCTTCCATGTCACATATATGATAAGAATAGGATAACATGCACCAAAGATACAAGTGATTGATCACATACAAATAATCATGGAGATAGACATGCAAGCACACATTAAGCATAGTATGATCAAACACATGATCACATAAGTATATCACGAGCATAACAAAAATGTAGCAAGAGTAGCAACAACCAAAGAAACCAAAGTAGCAAGGCAGAGAAAGCAACAAAAAAGCAAAAGAAACTCTCTCCCTCGAAGCCTATGATCTATACACTTTCTCCCCCTTTGGCAACAAGTTACCAAAAAGTTCAAAAATGTATAGTGCTATGCGATACTCTAAGCACGATCACCGTTAGCTCCTGAAGTGGTCTTATGGCTTGTAGCTCTGGTATGCGTAGATGGCGTTGAGAGGAGTCCATCTGCAAATGCTTCTGCTGAAGTCTGTGGAGTTGGAGGAGTAGATACTGGAGGAGCAACTGGGGCTATGGTTGCAGGAGAGTGAGTAGGCCTTAAATCTGCAACTGGCTCAGTAGCTGACCTCTGTGCCCTTAGCACTGACCAGAACCTGTCTCTAGTGGGTCTATCATCATTGTCCTCAGCATAATCCCTTATCTTCTCCACAATGGTCTGAATCTCTATGACCTTCACATCAAGGTCATGCATCTTTGTCTCAATGATCCTTTCAAGACTCTCTTGATTATGAGACAAGGTGGCCAAGCTCTTCTCAATCCTCACGGTAGCCTCAAGAAGATAACTAAGACGATCTTGCTTGGTCTTGTGATTCACTATTGAAGCATCTGGAGCACTTGCTGCTTTTGCAGCCTTTGCTTTCTCGATCTTTTCCTGGGCCTCAGTACATGTAGGATGGGATGCATCCATGACAACCTCATTGTCCTCAAAATCAGGCCTCAAGGGTAGATTCTCTTTGTCAAGCAGATATGTCCTAGTTCCAACCTTGGAGTTGATCAACATTTGAATGTGTGGGGCATATCCACAAGACCTGTTCTGGTCGGCTGTTGTCCTCTTCACTGTCTCAAAAATCAAGCTCGTGACTTTAAACTTCTGGGGAACATCAAACAAATGAAGTAAGTTGATGGAGTGACCACATATCATCCTGTGATCTTCAGACTTGGGCAACAGAGTATGCCTCAAGATGGTGTTCATGGTGGTCAGTCCAGCAAGCAGATAATATATTGATCCTAGCTTGTGTGTCTCCAGAGCTGCATCAGGTATAGGCTTGTACATGTTGGCCATTGAGTTATGATATTTCCTAGGTTTGCCATAAACATCAAATTCATTTTCTTCTTCCTTGAGGGCATTGATAAGCTTGTCCCATTCAGGAATCGATGACTAGTATCTGGTGCCCTCAGTCATCCACACAATCTTACCATCAGGGTAGAAATGGACAGTGGAGTAGAACTGCATGATCATCTCATTGTTGCACTTTGTCAGTTTCTATCCAACAAACTCATCAACCTCATTCATCCTGAAGCTTTCTATTGGTGCAACAAACCCTAGGTCTGTTGCCCTGGCTGTGCACAAGCACGGGAGCAAGATTGAAACACCAACCCAAGACAGAGTACAAAGAAACCAAGAGATTCGAAGGACCAACAAGCAGATCAGAGGGACCAAGACAAAGTGAGAGAAGCAAGATATCGTCAAGAGAAAGGCCTCCTTTGTCGGGCAGGCGAGTACGGCAAGGGACGAGGCCACCCCCAGAAGAAGATGACCAAGGTGTCTCGGCAGGGCCTGCCGGGACTTGTGGAGGCTAAACCGCCTCACCAACCACTTCACCACGACTTGTGTCGTTGATCAATGCGGTTTCAAGATGCAGAGTGATTAAGTGGCAACCATTCACCACATGGCAGCCTCTCCCTATAGGAAAAACCCACAGATGACACCCATCCTGCAGCGTGTCAAATGAGTAGGCATGGAGCTAGCAAGATAGCCCGACAAGCCTTGCCTGGCAACCAACAATGTGATGTTGAGCGGTGCATTAAGTGTGCACTATCAGCCCACAAAGTTAGGTATGATAGCACTGTTTGCTATCATATCAATGCATAATGACTAATTTGCCATTGTGGTGACCCCTTGATCTATAAAAGGAGGCCCTTGGCAACCGTAGAGGAGGTTAGAAGGCTGGATAACTCACAACCCCATACGCGTGTAGTCACTGCCACCCTGAGGCAACCCTTGCCGAGAAAGTGTACTACACTCCACCATGACATTTCTACCATCAATCCACCAAAAGAAGGAGTAGGGTTTTACGCCTCGCGGTGGCCCAAACCTGGGTAAAACTGCCTGTGTGATCTCTGCCGTGCCGCCTCACGCTTGTCTGCTATTTGTGCAACACGACGTCCCCCTGCCGAACCAACAAGGGGCCTCCTGGTCCTGGTCGTGGTTTCCCGCGACATCTTTGGCACGCTAGGTAGGGGGATCGCTTGCGCGAACCTGAAGACGTGAGCAACATGTCACCTTCGCCGCCATCTGCATCTTCGATGATGCCATTGACCATGGCACCCAAGAAGAAACCCACTTCTTTGGCTCATCCATCCACCTCGAAGGCTCCGCCATCCGCGGCATCCAACGCTGCGTGGGGCGCGGAGAAGCGCGAGGACGCGGATACTATTGGGGATGTGGTCGGAGCAGGCGGCACCGCCACCACTTCCCCTGTGACCGACACAGGAGCAGGAGGCACCGGAGGAGAGTGACACCAAAAACACCTCGATGGCCATGCTTTGCTTGCCGATGGGCACAACCGCAGTGATGGCACTTGGTCTAGGGCGAACCGCCGCCCTCCTGCCGCCCATGTCACAGGCGCGACCACTGCACGTGCACTTTCCTCCGGGCGAGTCGACCAAGCCACTGCGCTCAATGGAGCCACTGGCCCTTGAGTGCCTTCACCGCACCACCCTGCCATCTAGGTGGTTGCACCGCAACAGCGGGGGCGCGGTGCTGCCGCCGCTGGCACCGTCAGAGCCGAGCGACAGCGCGAGCGACTTCATCATCATCCATGCCAAGTGCATCCTCGGAGGCCATACCGCGGGCTCGGCTGCTGCTGAGGTTGCCGCCGGCGGCTGAGCAGATGGATGAATGGCATGCCACCATCCAAAGGCTTCTTGGTTTCCCCAAAGCTGGGGGCTCACGGCGAGCTGACCTGCCACGGCCTACCCAAGCGACAACAACGGCTCATGCTGCTGCCCGTACGGAGGGGGCCGTCCCCACAATACAGTCCCTGCCACGGCAGCCAGCGCGAGTGCAACCTAACACTACAAAAAAAAGAAACATCCGTGACATTTTGGGACGAACGAATTTTTTTGTCATACTTATGACACTTCTATGATGATAAATGTGACAAAACCCGGTATCATCATAGATGTGGTGGGCTCCTACTTCTATGACAAAAAATCATGACAGAAAATGGGCTTTTCGTCCTGGGTGGGCTGGTGACACAGCAGCATGACATTCTTTGGGCCGTGCATGATGGAAAAACCCGTGGTAGAAGCAAGGGCGAGGAAAATATCGGGGAGCTCCCGGTTACGATGGGTGGTCGAGGGCCGAGCGATGCTCATTTCTCTTGTACACATACGCTGGGTGCGAGGCGTTGGGCTCTAACTGAACCCGAGGGAGGCGTCGCCTAACTGAACCCGAGAGATTGCACTGCAGTCTACGCATTACTGTACTGGAGTGATCGATCGATGGCTGTTAACTAAATCCGATCGAGCGATTCCTTCGCTACTGCTGCTAACTTAAGTCGATCGATGCTGCCTCTGGATGAACAGTGAGCATTGTTGGGGGGAGGATGAACAATTCTTGGTGGGGGGTTGGATGAACAGGACCCCGTGGTAGTAGAGGTTGTTGCCGCTGGATGAACAGGACCCCGATCGAGCCGGTTGGGGGTGGATGAACAGGACCCCGTGGAGGGCCGGATGAACAGGACCCTGTGGAGGGCTGGTTGAATAGTAGCCGGTGGAGGGCTGGATGAACAGTATCCCATGGAGGGGTGGTTGAACAGGACACCGTGGAGAGGGCTGGTTGAACAGTAGCCGGTGGAGCAGCGTGCGGTGGAGGCTGGATGAACAAGAGCCCGTGGATGAACAGGAGCAGGTGGAGGCTGGAGGAGGTCAACTGTGGATGAACAGTAGCCCGTGGAGGCTGGAGGAGGTCGACGGTGGAGATGAACAGTATCCCGTGGAGTTCCATTTTGCGGTACGCCACACCCCTCCCGATGAATAGGACCCCCATTTCGACCATAGCGCTCCAACACAAGTTCGTTTCCTCCGTTTTGTGGTACGCCACACCCCTTCCGCTCAACATGACCCTGTTTCGACCGTAGGAGGTCCAACAGAAGTCCGTTTCCTCCGTTTTGCGGTACACCAGACCCCTCTCGATGAATAGGATCCTGTTTCGACCGTGGCCGGTCGAACACAAGGCCGTTTCCTCCGTTCTGCGGTATGCTAGGCCTCATTTCCATCGGCTGTTCCGTCCAAGCCCTCCCGATGAACACGATGATGTAGTTTTTCCATTCCGACCCAGCCGATTGGCTCCCCATGAACACGATGACAACACAGTTTCTCCGTTCCGACCCAGCCATGTACACAAGCCCTGGCCGTACGTATGTCAAGTAGGCATTCGAGACCCCGCCCGTATGTACGTATGTGGCCGTATTTACTTTCTTGCACCTTGGCCGTTGTACGTACGTCTACATGCTACGTGTGCGCCTCTACTACAACACATGCACACCTCTACATCGACCAGTATGTATGTACACGTTTGCGACCGAATTGACAACGGTCTATACACTTCGACCAGGTGGGTCCCGAATGTCAGTTTCTTCCTTGCGTGCGAAGATGTAGCTGGTGGGTCCCAGCAGCCAGGGGGTGAATCGTTTTTTACCCATAATATGGACGCACTTCCTTGCGTGCGAAGATGTAGCTGGTGGGTCCCAACAGTCAGGGGGGAATGTTTTTTTCGCGAAATATGGTGGCCCGTCCAGTGGGTCCCTGCTGTCAGGTGGAGGAGTCATTATTTTACGCATAATAAGGAGGCACTTCCTTGCGGATGCCGTGGACCCAGCTGTCAGCCTCTCCACGTACAGTACTCTTCCGATGGAAGTTGTTCCTTGACCACATTGACCATGCCGCGCCAAGAGCGCCAGGGCGATGGACGAGGACAAGGCCTAGCAAGGGGACGATGCGGAGCCGGGTAAGACGCGGCAATGGATGCCCACACGGAGAGGAGTGCGAGGGTTCACTGATTCAGCTGCGGTGTGAGGCTGCCATTGCCACAGAATAACAGGGGGTGTGGGTGAGTAGAGGTATGGCCTGGCCAGCGGTGGGAGTAGTAGGGGGTGGTGAGGCCTCCGCGGCATCACAGCCGACCACGGGAGGCAGGAGCACGCGGCACGACCGGCGCTAGTTTGGGTGGCTGGAGCAAGAAGATGAGAGGTTGAAGAAGCACTATGACCATTGGATGGACATTGTACGGTCACTGGAGCTAGAATCGTTTATATTGACTAAGTTGACAAAGCCCTCCGTCCCCGTCAACTTAGTAGGCCCACAAGTCAGCCTCCCACTATGGTGGGTCCCAGCTAGCAGGGGGTATTCATTTTTTTGTGCGTAATAAGGAGGCACTTCCTTGTGTGCGAAGATATAGCTTGTGGGTCCGACTTGTCAGCGGCGGGAACGTTTTTTCGTGAAATACAGAGGCCCTTCTGGTGGGTCCCAGCTGTCAGGTGGAGGAATCATTATTTTGCGTGTAATAAGGATGCATTTCCTTGTGTGCGGCCGTGGACCTAGCTGTCAGCCTCTCCATGCATAGTCTACTTCCGATGGATGTTGTTCATTTACCATGTTGACCACTCTTCCCCGAGCGCATCCAAGGTGGTGGACGACGACGAGGCCCTAGACAACAATGAGCCGGAGATGGGAAGATGAGGGAGTAGAGTCACAGACGGAGAGGTGTACGAGGGTTAACTGGTTCTGGTGGGATGTGGTTCGGCAGTCGGTGGAGAAGAACAGGAGTAGTGGAGGGGTGGAGGGATGACCTGGCCAACGATGGGGTAGTGCTTCACAGTGAAGCATGCTAAGCAGAGCTGCTAGCAGCAGGAGGCGGGAGCAGGTGGTCCCGGCGGCGCTGGAGGAAGAAGACGAGAGATTGAAGATGGATGCCGGCCGTTGGATGTAAATCCAACGGCTAACAAAGTCAGAATCATTTGTTGAGTAAGTTGACAATGACTTGCGTTGGCTTCGACCTATTGGCCCACATTTCAGCCTCCAAAAATGTGGCACGTATTCAACCCATTTTTCAAGAATTTACAGTCTTTTTTTGCAGGGTAGAATTTACACTCAATTTGATCTCTTTTTTTAGAGTTACAGTCCATTAGCCGGGCTGGCTGAACAAATAATGCAGCGTCCATGCGGCCCATTTATTTTTTTTCTAAAAAACTACATGCCATCTACACTTTCTCGAAATACACGATTTTGCTGGGCTGATTCCAATTATAATGTTGGGTTGGGTGCAGCAATGTTATCAAAAAATAAATAGGGGTTGAGCATTTTGTTATAAATATATTTAAATAATAAGTGATTTGCTATTACATTGGTCCTTAAATCTTACCAAGGTTTTGTACACAATCACCAAGATTTTCGTTGCCAAAAAATCCAAGATTTTATTGCTAAGAAATTATTTTTATAAGTTAATAAGATGTGGGATATTGTTTTCTTACATATGTAAGTATCTGTTAAATATATGATGACAATAACAATAATATATAATAACATAATTTAAGAATATATAATATAGTTAGAAGGGAAACATAAGTTGGACCATGCGTTCCTATTCTTATATAAAAAATAGAACAGACCTCTGCGTTTTCTTCAAAAAAATACATAAATTGGGCATCCGATGTTTCAGGAAGAATAAAACCTCGGATGGGAGGTCCATAGGCCGGTTGATACATGAAGGCCCTCAAGAAAATACAAATCGGCATGTCGTGGGTTGCGCATGTTAAAAAAGAAAGCCTAGACTGGGCGGCCCAACACCCAGCTGATACTTGCTGCCCCGGTGATAATAAATGATACGTGCCAGCTTCCCGGCTTCGTTGTGAATTTATCTCCTATAGTAACTACGTTGAAGCACCTAAAAAAATGTAACTATGTTGACAAACCCGTGGGCCCCAACGTCAGTATAGCATTAGGAGGAAGTATTTTTTCGATGAGGCACTTGCTTGCGTACGCCATAGACCTGGTGGGTCCCGACTGTCCGCCTCTCCACGTACAGTCTTCTCTAGATTCCTCTCGTTTGTTCAGGATGTTCACAACAGCAGACAGCGGCGCCGCGGCGAGTGCACAAAGGTGCAAGAGGAGTTCCAACCACCTAAGGAAGTGCCTTGTTTGTAATGAAAGTACTGAACTAGCCTAGTGGCCAAGTGACACTACCCAACAGCTATTCCGCCTGGGTTCGATTCCACCTGATGCAGGGAAAATATCTCCAAATTTTTTGCCTCTGCCATTATTGACATGTGGGTCCCCATTGTCATCTATGCACACCACGTCCAACACTAGCCAAAACTTTGTCCCTCGTTTACTCTATTTTTCGCACACTCGACATTGTGTGGGCATTTTGAAAATAGCATATCTTTTTGACTGTGCATCATATGAAGATGTGCTATGCATGAATGTTGATCAGCATGATGTTAACTGGCTGGTAGTTCCATTTTCGACCATGAATAAAACTTCCAACATGATGTTAACCCTGTTTGAAAAGGCTGTGTTAATATAAATGCTCTGCCTCTGAAAGCTACAGTTTCTTATCTGAAACTGAACTTGTAGTTTCTTATCTGAAACTGAAACTTGTAGTTTCTTCTCTGAGAATCACATTGACTACACTTTTATACTCCTATGAAACTACATTTTTTAAGTGCTAAAAATAGATCTCTAGAATTCATAAAATACTTCATATGCTCAATACTTCAAATATGAAATTAAAAAGACATTCATATCTGAAAGTACTCTCAAAATACACAACACAAAACACAATTCACAACTACAAATACTGACAACCCTAAGCTCCTCCTGACAATTCACAACTTGCCCGACTATTGGGCTGGCGGGAGGGAGGGGGCAGTCCCCTCCTATTCCTCGGCGGCAGACAGTCGCCCCGTGAGACAATGTGAACGGCGAGGGAGAGGATGGCGGGGAAGCATCGTCAGGTCAACTGCTTTTCTTCTCTTGCAGTTGGGTTCGTTCAACGAGGACTCCACCGGCTCACTCTGGCATGACACCCTCACAAATGGAACCCTGTAGATGCTCGATCCTTCAATCTCTGGTGGATGCTCCATTTGGGATCAATACTCCCACCACCGCTCTCTCACGATCAGATTCGGTGAATCTGTTTGCTCCATGGCCCAGAGGAGCAACTTTATGTACTCCCATGCGACTCCCTCCGGGAATATCGCCGCCTTTTGCTCTGTTGCAGATATTTGGCCATGGATGTCGCCGTCGCCGCTAGTTGGTCCTTGTTGTCAAACCAAGACTGTATCTCCAACATCCTAGCTAGCTTCACAGGGTCGCCATATGCGATCCTCATGTATCAGTTGTACTCATCCATCGATCTACTTCTCCACAGCACCTTCACTCGCCGGCGGTGGTTTTTGAATGGAAGAGGAGAGGAGCAGCGCTGGTTTTGGATTAGAACGGGAGAGGAGCGACACTGGTTTTGGATTGGAACAGGAGAGGAGGGGCGGTGGTTTTGAAATGGAAGAGGAGAGGAGCGGCGCTAGATTTAGATTGGAACAGGAGAGGAGCGGCGGTGGTTTAAGAGGAGAAGAGCGGAAGAGCGACACTGGTCTTGGAAGTATTTTTTTGTTTTGCGTATTTTGGGTCAAAGTTTGACCACGTCCTGTATTTGACAAGCAAAATGTGAATGCATGTCACCAAAAATTGTATCGTTTGGTTCGTATCTGAATGTACTTCCAAATTATATTATTTTTGCAACGTATAACATATATTTTATTTGTGAAAATCATGGTCAATTATGACCCAGAATAAAAGGGAGACTAGTTAATGTGGGGTCGCTTTCTTAATTCAAGGGTAAATTGATTTTGATTTTGATCCAGTCACAGCGCGCTGGCCCTCTCGTCCAATCCTAAATCGCTGCCGCGTGATCCTCTCCCTCTTCTCCATTGCAAAACCACCTCCTCTCCTCTCCATCATCTCCATTCCAAAACCACCATCTCACCTCTCCCTCTTCTCCATTGCAAAACCACGTCCTCTCCTCTCCATCATCTCCATTCCAAAACCATCGTCTCGCCTCTCCCTCTTCTCTATTGTAAGACCATCTTCTCTCCTCCCATCTTCCAAAGCTAGCACCGGACCACTCAGAAGGACATCTATGGAGAGGATGCAGCAGCGAATAAAGAAGATCACCAACGGAGAACAGGCAAAGTCACACAGGTTGAAGGAGATACTTACTTGGTTTGACAATGAGTGGGAGATTTTGAGGACGGTGAGGGCCATGTGGAAATGTATGCGAAAGAGCGAGACGACGACGATGAGGGCGGCAATGTACTCCTTGGCAGCAGTCACACCATAGGCCTTCGAGTTCATCGAGTATCTCCTCTGGGCGATGGAGCAGACAAATTCACCCAAGGCGAAAGTCAGGCGGAGGTGGTGGGCGTATAGGTCGAAGGTCGAGCACCCAGAGGATAGCGAATCGATCGAGTATGGTGTGCCGTACGTGAGGGTGCAGAGCCAGCCGGAGCCACAGGAGTGTTCGTTCTCCCACTGCAAGAGGAGGCCGGATGGCGCGATGACGCTTCCCCACCGTTCTCCACGGTTCCCTTGATGCTCGCCTTGTTTCAACGGTGGTGTTAGGGTTTAAGTAAAGCTTCGCACTAACCTAATCTTCCATCTGCTCATGCTTACAATCAGTGTGATAGCTAATGAAATCATGCTTATAGTCAGTCTCCGAGTACTACGCCAATCACCCTAAAATAGCTCTGGACCTTTGGGTCAAAGTTGTGAAACTGTGTACAAATAAAGAAAAATAGATTGGTGCTTCTTTCAGAAAAGAGTACTCCCTAGAAAACTGCCAATATAAGCTACTAGTATTTGGTTAGAGGATTTGCTGCCGAGAAAGATCCCTCCACAGAGAGCACCACACATCCCACTGGTGGGGGTGGATGCCAATGCATGCATGGAGCATGGTTGGTGTCGGCAATTTTTACTTGGCACACCTCGCACTCTGCATATATGCCAGTTCCATCCATACATTTGTGCAGTTCCACCAAAATGCAGCTGAATAACCCTGTTTGCACAGATAACGAAACAACGTGATTACATTATACTGGCACTAGTTGATAAAACATACACTAATAAACAGAAGAAAATATTGCGATAGTATCATAGTATGCCATGCTGCGAGGGTGAGATGGGCCCTGCGACACCTCATACGGTATGCCTCATACTGAAAATGGACCCAAGTCTCCCCGATACACCTTCTGCCATTGATGAACATCAGTGTACAACGGTAGTACAAGGAGGGGCCTTGAGACATTCCAATCTCTATTTTTGTGCAGATCAACTAAAATTAAGCACCCTAGTTTGCAGAAACGCTTAAACATTAACAATGGGACTAGTTGATGAAACATACACTAACAAAAGAAGCACTTTCTTTATCCACATTGGAAATGAAATGATAGAGAGGACACTCGCTCTATTTTAACTGTATTATTACTTCATTTTATTAGTGACACTAGGGTCGAGCAGGTGGCAAACAAGGTGTACCATGCGTCACAAGGATGGAGGGCGGGGGTGCTCAGACTGGGATGCTAAAGCTAGCTCTTTTAGTCCCTATCTTCCCCCTGATGTTTCTGTGGTACCATTTGGGTTGTAATCCAAACTTGGTCGAGCTGGTGTTGCGCCCCCCTACCTGCCTAGCTTATGTGGCAAACTTGTCTCTTGCTAGTACTTAGTCCGTTCTAGTAGTAGTTGCATAACTGCCCGTTTACACTGAGATGTTGTCTGTCGGTGTACTAGAATAGGGGTACCCTAGTACCCCGAACTTGTGCACGGGCAGTTGCAGCACCCCGCGGCAAACGCTTGCCGGGCGAACGCCAAGATCCCCCAAGGTTCCCTTGGAGCCATCCAAGAACAAAGTATTTAAGCTAAGGAGACAAGACCCCGGCAAGAGGAGCTTGCCGGGAAGGCCAACCAAGGCGCTCCAAGGAACTTGCCGCGACGCGCAACTCGCTCCGGCAAGGCAGCAAGGCCCCGGCAAGAGGAGCTTGCCGGGAAGACCAACCAAGGTACCTCGAGGCCCGGTGAGCAACGAGCTTCCAGACCCGACAAGATAACGACAGCGGCAAGGTGCTTGCCGCGGCAGGCGGCCACTCTGCGTCCACGCTCCAGCGCATCCACCAACGTGTCGCTCTGGGGGCCTCTCCGGGTGCGCAGTGGCATGCGAAGCTGACAAGATCACCATCGTGGCGAACGGTGGCGCCCCTAACGGTCCTTTTCTGCACTGTTCGGGCAACTTAGACGGGCATTTAATGCCCTTGTCCCCTGCCGTCAGGGTTAGGTAGGGTGCACTGTACAAGCAACTGTATCAACTACCTCGCTTTTTACGTTTTTACCCTCCTCTGCGTTGCCACCTGTCGGTGACCCCTTTAGCGTATAAAAGGAGGCCCATGCGCAACGTAGGGGGGGTTCGGTTCGTTGGGTTCGAAGCCTCAGACAGTCAGGCTTTGATCCATCGGTAGCCCAGAAAACACATCACTCTCTCGCTCGAGAGCAAGAACACCAGATAATACAACCAGACAAGCAGCAGTAGGAGTGTTATCTCTCCGGAGAGCTCCGAAGCTGGGTAAACCGCTCGTGTGCTTCGCCTCGATCTGCTCTTCGTGCAACCTCCGCCCCCCACCGAACCTAAAGGGGCCCGGTCCGCCGGCCCCATAGGTGTTCGTGGGTCAGTTTCCCCCGACATCTTTGGCGCGCCAGGTAGGGGGCGTTGAGATTGTGTGAACCTGATCCGGTGTTCACACGAGCTAGATTTTCATTCCCTTCATCAACATGCCACCGAAGAAGAAGACTTCGGCGGCAGCCGCTCCGTCCACGTCGTTTCCGCCACCGTTGGAGCAAACGGGTGGTGGAGTGGACGCCAGCGGAAGAACAGCCGTCGATGAGGGTGCTCACAGTGTTGCCAAGTCCAAGGACAAGGCTGCACAAACCTCGGCGACTGTACATGTTCCGCGCCACTCTCAGGAGGCGCAAGACCAACAGCACCATGGCGCTCGTAGCACCATGCGCATGTTAGACCAAGGCCAAGCTGGTGGATCTCGGGGCGCTCAAGACCAGCATGCACGCCAGCATGCTGGCACGAGCGGGGCACGGTCGCCTGGACGGGATACTGCTCCTTCTAACATAGTTAGAAGTTCGAGCACATCCCGCTCCTCGCGCCATCCGCCACTGCCACCCACCACCCCAGCAGAAGCTTTAGCGCGAGCTCAACTTCTCCTAGATTACCCTCCGACGTCGGACAAGATCGACGAATGGAGGGCCACCATCGAGAGTCTCATCGGCTATGCCAACGGCGACACTCCACGGCGGCCGAGAGAGTCGCCGCCGCGGCAGGACCGCCGGACGCGAGCCGGTGGTGACGAAACGGGCGGAGGTGCAACTACCATGCAATCACTGCCCCGAAGGCCAAGATCGCCGACTCGCCGGATCCACCTCGACAGTGACTCCACTACATCGTCGGATCCACGAGCTCGTCGCGACCAGCGCCAAGTTCTTAATGATCGACAACAAGAAGACGCTCGAACCCGCATCCAGCGCTGAAGAGAAGCACGACGTCAATCCGACAAGCGCGCTGGGCCCTCTGTTGACATGCATGCACCAGGGGAACCAGGCGATCTGCCGTACGCGGTAGGTTGTCCTGCGTTCACTCGTGAGCTGCGGCAAGTCCAGTGGCCCAGCACAAAGAACTTCAAGCCAGACATACCAGAGAAGTACGACGGCAAGACGCATCCGTCAGATTTCCTCAGCATCTACACCATTGTGGTGCAAGCTGCCGGGGGACAAGATGACAAGATCCTTGCCAACTACTTCCCGCTGGTGCTCAAGCCCAATGTCAGATCCTGGCTCATGCACTTGCCGGACAACTCCATATCCTCTTGGGCTGACCTGTGCCATCAATTTGTCGGCGCCTTTACCGGCGGACACAAGCCTCATGGCCAGGAGAGTGATCTTCATCTGCTCGCCCAGAAGGAAGGAGAGCCCCTGCGCAAGTACATTCAGAGATTCAGTAGTGTGCAGCACAACATCCCAGACGTCCACCCTGCCGCGGTGATCAGCGCGTTCCATCAGAATATGCGAAACCGCAGGATGCGGGAGGAAATGGCGATGTGCAAAATCAGGGATGTCAATGAGTTATATGCACTGGCCGACAAGTGTGCGCGTGCTGAGGAAGGGAGGAGACTCCCCGGAGAAAATATAGGAGCGGAGGGATCTGACAGTGAAGATGCTGCCCCGGCAAGGAAAAACCGGCGGCGGAACAACAGAAGGAGGAAAGTCAAAGAAGTGCTAGTTGTTGAGCAGTCCGGCAATGGTGGCGGCGCCAAGGAAGCCAAAGCTGGTGACTCTGGCAAGGAGATTGCTGCAGAGGTGGCGGTCGCCGACAAGCAGGATGGCACCAACAAGCAGTATTGCAAGATTCACCGCACCAAGGGCCATGATCTTCAGAACTGCAAGAGGGTCGAGCAGCTTGTTGAGCAACAGAAAGCTGAATACGAGCGGCGCGACAAGGAGAAGGCCCAGGAAGGAGCTGGTGGATCCGGCAAGAAACGTCCCGGCCGAGGAGGACGCCGCGGCAAGGCCAAGCAGCGGCAAGGAGACAGACCTCCTCGCGGCCGCGACAAGGATGAAGATGACAGCGACGATGAAGATATGGATGATGAGGAGACTGATGAGCAGGAGTTCCAGAAAGCCACAGAGGTCCTGTGCGTTGACGGTGGTGCTTCTCTGCATGCCTCGCACCGCCAGCTCAAACAGTGGGTGCGGGAAGTTAATGCAGTAGAACCACCCGTCGAGTCACGCAAGCCTCTGAAATGGTCCGGCACGCCTATCATCTTTGATATTGAGGACCACCCGGATCGCATAACTGCGGTCGGGTGCTTGCCGATGTTGGTTTCACCAACAATCCGCAACCTCAAGGTCACTAAGATGCTAGTTGACGGCGGGGCCGGCTTGAACCTGATCTCCTCCGCGGTGCTCCAGAAGCTCCAGATCCCTGACAGCGAGCTCAAAGAGACCGGCACGTTTCAAGGAATTAACCCGGGAAGGAGCAAGCCAAAGGGAAAGATCATGTTGGCGGTAACATTTGGCAGTGAGCTGAACTTCAGGACTGAGAGGGTCACATCTGACGTTGCCGACATTCCATTACCTTATAATGGAATCCTTGGCCGTCCGGCACTCGCCAAGTTCATGGCAGCCTCTCACTATGCATACAACGTACTGAAAATACCAGGCCCAATAAGTGTCATCTCTGTCCCTGGCGACAAGAAGGATGCTCTTATCTGTGCCGACAAGATCTACCGGGAAGCAGCAGCTACAGCAGAACGGAGGACACTTGCCGCTGAAGCTCCCGGGGGAAAGAAGAAGACCAAGTCCGGCAAGAGCTCTGATGCATACTCCGGCAAGCGCACCTCTTCGGAGTGCTGCGCTACCGTCGAGGACGCACCATCGAGCTCCATCGGCAAGTGTAAAAAAGCAATGGCAGCTCCACCTGAGACCAAAAAGGTGTCCGCCAAGGAGGATGGCACTGGTGGTACCTTCACCATCAGCGCCACTCTTGACCCCAAATAGGAAAGCGCGCTCGTTGCTTTCCTGCGGGCGAATGTCGACGTGTTTGCGTGGAAACCATCTGATATCCCCGGTGTTCCCAGGAAAGTGATTGAGCACCACCTTGCCGTCTGTCCTCATGCGCGACCCGTCAAGCAGAGAGTCAGGAAGCAGGCAGCAGAGCGCCAAGAATTCATCGCAGAAGAAATCAAGAAGTTGGAAGCAGCAGGCCTTGTCAGAGGAGTACTCCATCCCACGTGGCTGGCCAATCCTGTTGTTGTGCGCAAAGCTAACGGGAAATGGAGACTTTGTATTGACTTCACTGATGTTAATAAAGCTTGTCCCAAAGACCCATTTCCCTTGCCGCATATTGACCAGATTGTTGACTCCACAGTCGGATGTGATTTGCTTTCATTTCTTGATGCATACTCAGGATATCATCAGATCTTCATGGCAGAAGAAGATGAGGAGAAAACCGCATTTATCACCCCGTGTGGCATGTACTGCTTCGTACGGATGCCTTTCGGTTTGAAGAATGCTGATTCAACATTCGCAAGGGTAGTTCACCATGCTTTTGAGCCACAAATACACAGAAATGTGGAAGCTTACATGGATGACATAGTGGTCAAGAGCAAGGACAAAGCGACCTTGATTCAAGATTTAGATGAGACATTTGCAAACCTGCGCAAGATCAACCTCAAGCTTAACCCCGAGAAGTGCGTGTTTGGAGTCCCTTCCGGCAAGCTTCTCGGGTTCTTCGTGTCTCAGCGGGGAATTGAAGCCAATCCCGACAAGATCAAAGCCATTGAGCAGATCGAAGCATCAAAGCGTGTCAAGGATGTACGAAGGCTTGCCGGTTGCGTGGCTGCTCTCAGCAGGTTTATCTCTAGATCTGCTGAGCGCGCCCTGCCATTTTTCAAAATTTTGAAAAAGGCAGGTCCAATGAAATGGACTCCGGAAGCGGAGGCTGCGCTGCAGGACTTGAAGAGATACCTGTCCTCCACTCCAACGCTTGTCGCACCTAAGCCGCAAGAGAAGTTGCTGCTGTATATAGCGGCAACCAATCAAGTGGTTAGTGCTGCGTTAGTGGCGGAGAGGGAGGCAGATGATGAGCCGGCAACCACGGCAGGCCCATCCGACGACAAGCAGGGGGCTTCGCCGACAAGCTCTGGTCCCGACAAACATGAGTTTGCGCAGGAGCATGATTAGATGCCAAGGAAAATGGTGCAGCGCCCAGTTTACTTTGTCAGTTCCCTTCTGCAGGGGGCTAGATCAAGGTACTCCGGTGTGCAGAAGTTGCTTTTCGGCCTCCTCATGGCCTCGAGAAAGCTGCGCCATTACTTCCAAGCACATGAGATCACAGTCGTCACTCGCTTTCCGCTGAAGAGGATACTGCAAAATCCAGAAGCAACAGGCAGGATTGTCGAGTGGGCGCTGGAACTGTCAAGCTTTGGCCTCAAGTTTGAGAGCACCTCAACTATCCAAAGCAGAGCATTGGCAGAGTTCATAGCAGAATGGACGCCAACCCCAGATGAAGAAATTCCAGAAACGAGCATCCCCGTCAAAGAGGCAAACAAAGAGTGGCTGATGTACTTTGATGGTGCCTTCTCGCTGCAAGGCGCCGGTGCAGGCGTGCTGCTTGTCGCACCCACCGGAGAGCACCTCAAGTACATAGTCCAGATGCACTTTCCCAAAGAGAAAGCAACCAACAATACTGCAGAGTATGAAGGATTGCTTGCCGGTCTCAGAATCGTAGCAGACCTTGGGATTAAGAAGCTCATTGTCAGGGGTGACTCACAGCTTGTCGTCCGACAAGTGAACAAGAACTACCAGAGTCCGTTGATGGAAGCGTATGTCGATGAAGTGAGGAAGCTAGAGGAGCACTTTGACGGCCTACAAATGGAGCATATCCCAAGAGCTCAGAATGATATTGCTGATGGCCTGTCAAAGTGCGCCGCACTAAAGTTACCTGTGGAACCAGGGATCTTTGTGCTTAAGTTGACTCAACCATCCGTAACACCATCAACTGGACAAAGCAAAAAGGGGAAGTTGGTTTCTGGTGACTACTTTCCGGCAGAGCTCCCCGAAGCCGCCGCCAAGAAAGTCCCCAAGATCAACACCAATGATGCTGAGGGGCAGTCTGCTCCGTCAAGCCTAATGGTTTGTTCCGTTGAAGAAGACACTCCCGACATGTTTTGCTCCGGCAAGCTTGCCGGGGAACATCAAGCTCCGGCAGGGCCGCAAGTCCTTGCCGTAGAAACAGATGTTCCCGCAGCAGAAGATGTGCCTTTAGTCCTTGTTGTTGAGCCACAGGCTCCAGCATGGGCACAGCAGATTGTCCATTTCCTTCAGACAGGAGAACTTCCCGAAGAACAAGAAAAAGCGGAAAGAGTAGCCTGGCAGTCAAGTATGTACCAGTTTGTCGATAGCATACTGTACAAAAGAAGACTCAACGGTGTGAAATTGAAGTGTATTCGCCGGGAAGATGGACAAAAGCTGTTGGCAGAGATACATGGAGGCACATGTGGCCACCACATAGGCGCAAGAGCACTTGCCGGCAAAGCTTTCCGGCAAGGTTTCTTTTGGCCGACAGCCCTCCAGGATGCAACTGCACAAGTAACCAAGTGTGAAGCATGCCAGTTCCACTCCAAACAGATACACCAGCCAGCTCAAGCTCTCCAGACAATCCCTTTATCCTGGCCATTTTCGGTCTGGGGGCTCGATATCCTCGGCCCCTTCCCCCGAGCTGTCGGGGGCTTTGAGTACTTGTACGTCGCAATCGACAAGTTCACAAAGTGGCCGGAAGTGCAGCCAGTGAGGAAGGTGACAGCACAGTCAGCAGTCAAGTTCTTCAGGTCGATTGTTTGCCGTTTCGGGATCCCTAACAGGATCATCACCGACAACGGCACACTATTCACGAGCCGCACCTTCATGCAGTACGTCCAAGACCTTGGCGCCAAGGTCTGCTTCGCTTCTGTTGCTCATCCGAGAAGCAACGGTCAAGCAGAGAGGGCAAATGCTGAAGTGCTGCGCGGACTCAAGACCAGAACTTTCGACAGGCTGCACAGATGCGGAAGGAACTGGATCGAGGAGCTGCCGGTGGTTCTTTGGTCGATCAGAACGACGCCAAATCGAGCCACTGGCCAGACACCTTTAGCTCTAGTCTATGGAGCAGAGGCAGTTCTCCCTACGGAACTCGTATACGGATCACCTCGAGTGCTCGCTTATGATGAGCTTGAGCAAGAACAACTGCGGCAAGACGACGCGCTGCTCCTTGAGGAAGATCGTCTTCAGGCTGCTGTATGAGCTGCTCGATACCAGCAAGCTTTGCGCCGCTATCATAGCCGCAAAGTTAAAGCCAGAAGCTTCGAGGAAGGCGACCTTGTTCTTCGGCGCGTTCAATCCGCCAAGAATTCCAACAAGTTGACGCCGAAGTGGGAAGGCCCTTATCGGGTGAGACAAGTCACAAGGCCTGGCGCTGTCCGCCTTGAGACCGAAGATGGCATTCCAGTGAGCAACTCCTGGAACATAGAACATCTTCGTAAGTTTTTCCCATAAGGCGCGGTTGCCAAAACCCGTTCCGGCAACCACCTTTTGTACAAGTCTTGCCGCTGTTGCATGTAATCCTTTGCACAAAGCCGGGCGCAGATCCCGTGCATAAGTAAAACCCCATGTGCTCCGCACAGCTTGTCCATTTCATGCGTTAGTTCCTTTCTTGCATGTGATTATCTGACACTTTGTGCAGCACTTACATCCGGTAAGCAGTAACGAGCCGAAGAGCTCCATATTATTATTTTCTCTTCTTTCTTTTTCTTCTAAAGGAAAAGAAGGTTCTCCCGCACACAAGTTTGCCGGGGGGAGGAGAAGATTGTAGTATGGGCCAGGCGTCGTTCAAGCAAAGACTTGCCTTGCCGGGGAGCAAATGACAGAAAAGCTAAGTTGCCAAAGTTTGAGCAATCACTTTTTAAAATTTTTGAGTTATCTTCCTCGAACGACCCTGCTTTGTATGGAAAACCTGTGCGCGGAGGAACCAACTCGTGGCTAGTTTCGCCCTTACTTTGTTTCGAGTCCGCTGAACAGCTTAAGCGCGCTGCATCTAGTCGCGACAAGGTTTCTTGTCGGAAGCAGCGCCGCCAGCAGGCTACTGAAGTTCCGCACTCAGCGCTCGCGGCTCGGGCGCCTGCACCGACAAGTTCCCTAGAAGCGTAGGGTAAAAACATGAAAAAGGAAGGAATCTAGTAGAGGAAATAACATTGCAATTGATAGACAGAAATAAAGTTATATTACAAAGATAACTTGTCGCAGCTCTAACAGACTGTTTTCATAACATGATTAGCAGCGACAAGGGAAAAGAAGAAATGGGCGGCCTAATCTACGCGTCCGCCCTCGACTCGCTTGATCTCGCTCACCTTGTCCACAATGGGTGCGACAAGGGCCTTGAGTGCATCCAGATCGGCGTTAGGCGGCAAAGATCGGAGGACATTGGTGAAGCTGAGGCCTGGATTGCGGAAGGCTACCTTCATCAGCACCTTCTGGAGAACCCCGGCGCAGATTTTGCATGACTCGTCGGCCAGCTGCTTCGGGATCCTCTCCCGGAGCCGCTGGAGTGCCGTCGCCACGCCCTTGAAGAATAGGCTGAGCTTGGTGCTGGGTTGAAGGCTCTCGTCGGAAGGATACCCGAAGTCATCCATCCCCAGCTGCGCCAGCTCCTCGTTGATGACGGCGGCAGTGTTCACCAGACCCTCGGTCCAGTGCTCCACCGTGTCTCTGAACGAGTTCTGGGTAACTGCAATGCTCTCCAGCAGGGCCGCGTCAGCCTTGACCTTCTCCGCCAAGGTCTTCTCCCGCTCCTTGGCATCCTCCAGCGTCTGCGTCAGCGTGGCCAGCTTCAGCTCCAGGTCTGCTTTGGAATCCTTGGCGGCGCTGAGCTCCTTGCCCCTCTCAGCGAGAAGGCCTTGCAGCTCACCGTGGGCGGCAGCATCCTTCTTGCGCTCACGCTTGAGCGCGGCAAGCTCCTCGCTGCTCTTCCCAATGTCGGCCTCCAGCTGCGCCACCTTCTCCTCTAGCTCTTTTTTGGCGGCCTCTGCAGTTGCCGCGGCGTCCTTTGCCTCCTTGAGCGCCTCGCCAAGTGCCCGCTCACGCTCGGTGAGCTCTTCCTCGTAGCTGTCGAGGTGGGCCTTCCGCTGCACTAGCTCGCCTTCCCGCGCGGACTGCTTCTTGGTAGCAAGCCTTTGTTCCTCCTCAGCCTCGGCCTTCTCGAGAAGAAAGGCCGTGCGCTCCTCGTCTACTCGCTCCCGCTCCTGCGCCAGGGACCAAAGAGCTTCTTGATTTTGTCCCCGGAGCTCCTCCACACGCTTCTCCATGTCAACTCCCGCCTTCGCGACAAGCGCTTCCCGGGAAGCCAGCTTGGCTTGCCGGGTGCGGTAGAGTGACAGCAGCTTCCACAGCAGCTCCTCCTCCTCAGCCTCGCCACTGCTGCTGCCGGGCGCGTCAACCAATGACAGTCCGGCAGAGGCAAGCACCTCCCCGTAAAAAGTCTCCCCCTCGACCGACGCCCTGGAGCTCGACGCCCAGGGTAGCTTTATGAAGATGTTGTCACCGGCCCGCAAGTAGGCGCCGGGCTGGGGCTCCTCGGAGCCCGGCTCCGCAGAAGCGGCAGAGGGTTCGGCGGTCGGTGCAGCGCCCGGCGCTCCTGCGGCCTCAGGGTCGTCAGTGCGATCGCCCGACCCCTCGCCGGCTTCCACAGCAGTAGCCCCGGCGGCTTCCTCGCCGGCGGTCTCATCAGCACCGGCACCTTCCTCGCCGGCGCCCTCTGTCTCCATTGGCTCAGCCGAAGGTGGGTCTGAAGAACGAAGAAGGGAGGAAAATCAATCAAAAATCCAAGAAAGGAAAAACGGAAGAAACAGAACCCAAGGGAAAGTTTCTGGGTAAGTGGATTACCTGCGCCAAGACCTTCAGTTGCGGCCTCGGTCGCTGCAGGATCAGCAGTGCCGTCCCTTGTCGGGGAGTCCCCTCTTGCCGGAGAGCGCTCCCTTGCCGGGGACTCCTCCCTTGGCAGCGCAGTCGAAGCAGGTGGCACTTCGGGACCGGCCTCCGGGCGCTCCTGATGAGGCTGCTCTGCTCCTGCACAAGTCAACAAGCAAGATGTTAACAAAGGAAAAAGCACTCAAGCGCGCCCGGCAGCAGAAGGTTAAACTATGAACTTACGCTGGGGGCTGCGCTGGGGGCTGCTTTGAGGAGTGATCGCAGGGTCCGTCAAGGTGATCTCGGACCCACCCCCTATCGACAAGGTGGGGTCATCTTCGATGACGATCACCGCGGCCTTGGCCCTCTTCGCCGCTCTCTGGGCCAGGGTTCTGAAAAGAAAGGAGTCCAGATTGGAGCAAGTCAGATACAAGATATAAACAACAAGATTGAAGGATTATAAGAGCACCAAAGAAACTCACTCTTCTTCCTCCTCGTCGGAGCTGAGCGCGGAAAGATCGAAGTCCGGCCCTCCTCTGGTGCGGCGAGGTGGAGGAGTAGGATCCCTTGCCCGCTTGGCGGGGATAGTGGCGGTGGCCCGGGAAGATCCCGCACCAGTTGCCACTGTTGCGTGAGGCGCTCCTGCGGCAACATTGCTTGCCGCGGTAGAGCGCGTCGCGCGGCTCGGTGGCTGTGGAGCCGGCTGCCGCCCCGCTGCGTCCCCGGCCCTGCGAAGGCGCCTCCTTGGCGGGGCCGGGGGCTCCGCCTGCGGCAAGCTCTCTGAAGGCTCAGCCTCCTCCTCGCCGGCCTCGCTCGACTCGGCTTCCGAACCGGCAGGCTCCTCTTCACCCATGAACTCCGCGCGTTCGGCTAGGTTTGCCGCCTCTGCAGCCTCTGCCTCCTCCACGGTGAACCCGAATGCGCCCGCGGCAGCTGCAGCCGCATCCTCTTCCGCCCTAGTGGCGATGAGCTGCAGCTCCTCGTCGGTGGTGTCACGGGTGAGGCTCTTCTGCTTGTCAGCGCGGACCGGCACTTCCTCCAAGGTGTCGAAGAGTGCTCGCACAACGTCATCCGCGGGCTCTCGCCAAGTTGGGACGATGTCGTGTGAATCGCACAATGGCATCATGGCGTGGATCCGGTCAAGCGAAGAGTTATTGCACAAAGGAACTACGCCCCTCGGCAATGTGAATGGGTGCTGGGGGTCGCGTTTGAATAATTCCAAGAGCATTGCATCCAACTCCAAGACGATGAAGTTGTAGTTGAGGCCCGGCCGCAGCCTCATGATGTCCGCCGAATTCTTGAATTCCCAGGCGGGCCTCCCCCTCTCCTGCAGGGGGGCAATGCGGCGGCGGAGGAAATCTGCCCTGACAGCACCTACGGTGAGCCCGGCAAGCCTGAGGCGAAGAATCCTAGTGATGGCGATCTTCAGCCTCTCGTCTTCCGGGGCCACGTTGCTCCAGTCGTTGCCGCGCACTATTGGAGTTTGGCGCACTGCGGTGAAGGGCTGCGGATTCTCCTCAACAATCCAACACCACTCCGCTCTCCACTCCTCCCACTTGCTGCGGAGCTCACCATCCAAGTACGCCTCCTTCTTGCCGACTCTCGAGACCCAAGCAATCCCTCCGGCAAGCGGCTCTCCTCTCTCTACCCGAGGAATGAAGTAGTGGCAGAAAAGGGCAACACTAGGGTGGACTCCGACAAAGGTTTCGCACAAGTGTGCGAAAACTGCCATGGTCAGGACAGCATTGGGGGTGAAGTCAAGGAGGCGGAAGGCATATGTGTTCATAATGTCATAGAAGAACTCTGAGAAAGGCGGGCAGAGCCCGCAATAGAAGAATAGTGGGAAGAACGGGTACCCATTTGGAGCCAGCTTCGAAGCGGTAGCCGGGAGTACCCTCGTGCGCAGATGCGCACGCGTCTCCGTCGCCCGAAAGAGGTAGAAGTACTCCCTCAGCTCCTGCACGCCGAGCTGGGGGGTGAAGATCGCCCGCTCCTTCCGCAGCGCCGCGAGCCGCTGCGCCTCGACCGACTTCACACCCTTTCCGTTGTCGGCTTTCGGGCCCATGGCGGAGGTGGTGAGGAAGGTCGACGGCGTGGAGATGCTGGTGACAATGGGAGGGGCGGAGCGCTGCTCTCTCGGCTTCGAGGAGAAGGGGGGAGCGGCGGAGTTTGTGAAGAAGGAGTAGCCGCAACCAGCGAGAGGGAACGAACTGCCCCTGTTTCCTCTGCTTATAAAGAGGGACGGGGCGGACGTTTCGGCCTTCCGCTTAAACAACCACCCACGATCTCTCCCACGATGCCGCATTCAACGCGTGCCGTTATGGGAGAGTGCGGTGGATACGGGACAAGATTTGGCGTGGCCCAGCCCGCATGTGCCCGTGCCCTGTCTTGGGCCTGGCCCAACAGCGCTCGGCACCGTGTCTGGCCCAGGCCCGGGGCCTCCTGTCAGTGTACTAGAATAGGGGTACCCTAGTACCCCGAACTTGTGCATGGGCAGTTGCAGCACCCCGCGGCAAAGGCTTGCCGGGCGAACGCCAAGATCCCCCAAGGTTCCCTTGGAGCCATCCAAGAACAAAGTATTTAAGCTAAGGAGACAAGACCCCGGCAAGAGGAGCTTGCCGGGAAGGCCAACCAAGGCGCTCCAAGGAACTTGCCGCGATGCGCAACTCGCTCTGGCAAGGCAGCAAGGCCCCGGCAAGAAGAGCTTGCCGGGAAGACCAACCAAGGTACCTCGAGGCCCGGTGAGCGACGAGCTTCCAGATCCGACAAGATAACGACAGTGGCAAGGTGCTTGCCGCGGCAGGCGGCCACTCTGCGTCCACGCTCCAGCGCATCCACCAACGTGTCGCTCTGGGGGCCTCTCCGGGTGCGCGTGGCGGGAGGCTGTGCAGCCAGCAGTGCGCAGTGGCATGTGAAGCTGACAAGATCACCATCGTGGCGAATGGTGGCGCCCCTAACGGTCCTTTTCTGCACTGTTCGGGCGACTCAGATGGGCATTTAATGCCCTTGTCCCCTGCCGTCAGGGTTAGGTAGGGTGCACTGTACAAGCAACTGTATCAACTACCTCGCTTTTTACGTTTTTACCCTCCTCTGCGTTGCCACCTGTCGGTGACCCCTTTAGCGTATAAAAGGAGGCCCATGCGCAATGTAGGGGGGGGTTCGGTTCGTTGGGTTCAAAGCCTCAGACAGTCAGGCTTTGATCCATTGGTAGCCCAGAAAACACATCACTCTCTCGCTCGAGAGAAGGAACACCAAATAATACAACCAGACAAGCAGCAGTAGGAGTGTTATCTCTCCGGAGAGCTCCGAAGCTGGGTAAACCGCTCGTGTGCTTCGCCTCGATCTGCTCTTCGTGCAACCTCCGCCCCCCACCGAACCGAAAGGGGCCCGGTCCGCCGGCCCCATAGGTCTTCGTGGGTCAGTTTCCCCCGACATTGTCGGATAATGGTTCTCTATGGTTGGGTTTCTTTAATGAAATCGGAGGAAACCCCCTCTTTCGAAATATAAAAAAAATCAGTGGCACTAGCAGTGCCAAAACATTGCCTCAAATTAATAGTGCCACTATATTAAGGTGCAAAATAATAACATTACTGATTTATCATGGTAGTGCCAAAACAGTAGCACAAGAGCAGACTCAACATGCAGGATCTTTGGAAAACGGTCAGACCAAAAAGGAACATACCTCATTATGGGAATTTTGGGGAACGTAGCGATAATTCAAAATTATCCTACATGTCACCAAGATCAATCTAGGAGATACTAGCAACGAGAGAGAGAGAGAGAGAGTGCATCTTCATACCCTTGAAGATCATGCAAACGGAAGCGTTACTAGAACGCGGATGATGGAGTCGTACTCGAGGCGATTCATATCACGGAAGATCCGATCTAGTGCCGAATGGACGGCGCCTCCGTGTTCAACACATGTACAGCCCGGGGACGTCTCCTCCTTCTTGATCCAGCAAGGGGAGAGGAGAAGTTGAGGGAGAGCTCCGGCAGCACGACGGCGTTGTGGTGGAGCTTGTGGTATTTCTGCAGGGCTTCGCCAAGCTCTACGGAGGAGGAGGAAGTGTTGGAGGAGGGAGGGGCTGCTCCAGGGAAGGGGTGTGGCAGCCCTCCCACCTCCCCACTATTTATAGGGTGAAGGGGAGAGGGGGCCGGCGCCTCTAGATCCCATCTAGAGGGTGGGGGCGGCCACGAGGGGAAACTTGCCCCCCAAGCAAGGTGGAGGCGCCCCCTCCCCTAGGGTTTCCAAACCCTAGGCGCCATGGGCCCTTGGGGGGAGCACCAGCACACTAGGGGCTGGTTACCTCCCATATTCAGCCCATTAAGTCCCCTGGGGCAGGTCGCATCACTCGGTGGACCTCCGGACACCTTTCGGTGGTCCCGGTACAATACCGATAAGCCCCAAAACCATTCCGGTGACTGAGACTGGACTTCCCATATATAAATCTTCACCTCCGGACCATTCTGGAACTCCTCGTGACGTCCGAGATCTCATCCGAGACTCCGAACAACCTTCGGTAGCCACATACTAATTCCCATAACAACTCTAGCATCACCGAACCTTAAGTGTGTAGACCCTACGGGTTCGGGAACCATCCAGACATGACCGAGACATATCTCCAGTCAATAACCAACAACAGTATCTGGATACCCATGTTGGCTCCCACATGTTCCACAATGATCTCATCGGATGAACCACAATGTCGGCAATTCAATCAATCCCGTATACAATTCCCTTTGTCCACCGGTATGTTAGTTGCCCGAGATTTGATCGTCGGTATCCCAATACCTCGTTCAATATAGTTACCGGCAAGTCTCTTTACTTGTTCCGTAACGCATGATCCCGTGGCTAACTCATTAGTCACATTGAGCTCATTACGATGATGCATTACCGATTGGGCCCAGAGATACCTCTCTGTCATACGGAGTGACAAATCCCAGTCTCGATTTGTGCCAACCCAACAGACACTTTTGGAGATACCTGTAGTGCACCTTTATAGCCACCCAGTTACATTGTGACGTTTGGTACACCCAAAGCATTCCTAAAGTATCTGGGAGTTGCACAATCTCATGGTCTAAGGAAATGATACTTGACATTAGAAAAGCTCTTAGCAAACGAACTACACGATCTTGTGCTATGCTTAGGATTGGGCCTTGTCCATCACATCATTCTCCTAATGATGTGATCCCGTTATCAATAACATCCAATGTCCATGGTTAGGAAACCATAACCATCTATTCATCAATGAGCTAGTCAACTAGAGGCTCACTAGGGACATGTTGTGGTCTTTGTATTCACACATGTATTACGGTTTCCAGTTAATACAATTATAGCATGAACAACAAACAATTATCATGAACAAGGAAATATAATAATAACAATTTTTATTCTTGCCTCTAGGGCATATTCCCAACAATCTCCCACTTGCACTAGAGTCAATAATCTAGTTCACATCACTATGTGATTGTAATGAATCCAACACCCATGGGGTTTGATCATATCTTGCTTGTGAGAGAGGTTATTAGTCACGGGTATGAACCCTTCAGATCCGTGTGTGCTTTACAAATCTCTACGTCATCTTGTAGATGCAGCTACCACGCGCTATTTGGAACTATTCCAAATAACTGTTCTACTATATGAATCCAGTTTAGTACTCAGAGTCATCCAGATTAGTATCAAAGTTTGCATCGACGTAACCCTTTACGACAAACTGTTTTACCACCTCCATAATCAAGAAAAATTCCTTAGTCCACTAAGGATAACTTTGACCATTGTCCAGTGATCCATTCCTGGATCACTCTTGTACCCCTTAACTGACTCATGGCAAGGCACAATTCAGGTGCGGTGCACAGCACAACATACTGTAGAGCATAGGGGACGACCTTCATCATTTCTCTCTCCTCTCTTGTGGTCGGTCTTGAGTCTTACTCACTAATCACACCTTATATCACAACCAAGAACTCCTTTGCCGATCTATTTTGAACTCCTTCAAAATCTTGTGATGCACGTATTCATTTGAAAGTACTATCAAGCGATTTTGATCTATCCTTATAGACCTTGATGCTCAATGTTCAAGTGGCTTAATCCAGGTTTTCCATTGAAAAACACTTTTCAAATAACCCTATATGCTTTCCAGAAATTCTACATCATTTTCGATCAACAATATGTCAACAACATATACTCATCAGAAATTCTATAGTGATCCCACTCACTTCTTTGGAAATACAAGTTTCTCATAAACTTTGTATAAACCCAAAATCTTTGATTATCTCATCAAAGCGTATATTCCAACTCCGAGATGCTTACTCCAGCCCTTAGAAGGATTGCTGGAGCTTTGCATACTTGTTAGCATCTCTTAGGATTGACAAAACCTTCTGGTTGTATCACATACAACCTTTCCTCAAGAAAAACGTCGAGGAAACAATGTTTTGACATCCTATCTGCAAGATTTCATAAATAATGCAGTAACTGCTAATATAATTCCAACAGACTCTTAGCATCGCTACGAATGAGAAAATCTCATCGTAGTCAACTCCTTGAACTTGTCGGAAAACATCTTAGCGACAAGTCGAGCTTTCTTAATGGTGACACTTACCATCATTGTTCGTCTTACTTTTAAAATCCATTTGTACCCAACAGCCTTACGACCATTAAGTAGTTCTTCCAAAGTCTACACTTTGTTTTCATACATGGATCACTCTCAGATTTTATGGCTTCGAGCCATTTGTCGGAATTCGGTCCCACCATCGCTTCTCCATAGCTCGTAGGTTCATTGTTGTCTAGCAACATGACCTCCAAGACATGATTACCATACCACTCTGAAGCAGTACACGTCCTTGTCGACCTACGAGGTTTGGTAGTGACTTGATCTGAAGTTTCATGATCACTATCAGCTTTCACTTCAACTGGTGTAGGCGCCACAGGAACAACTTCCTGTGCCCTGCTACACACAGGTTGAAGTGATGGTTCAATAATCTCATCAAGTCTCCACCATCCTCCCACTCAATTCTTTCAAGAGAAACATTTCCTCAAGAAAGGACCCATTTCTAGAAACAATCACTTTTGCTTCCGGATCTGAAATAGGAGGTATACCCAACTGTTTTGGGTATCCTATGAAGATGCATTTATCTGCTCTGGGTTCGAGCTTATCAGGCTAAAACTTTTCCACATAAGCGTCGCAACCCCAAACTTTTAAGAAATGACAACTTAGGTTTCTCTAAACCATAGTTCATGTGGTGTCATCTCAACAGAATTACGTGGTGCCCTATTTAAAGTGAATGCAGTTGTCTCTAATGCCTAACCCATAAACAATAGTGGTAATTCAATAAGAGACATCATGGCATGCACCATATCCAATAGGGTGCATCTATGATGTTTGGACACACCATCACACTATGGTGTTCTAGGCGGCATTAGTTGTGAAATAATTTTCACAATGTCTTAATTGTGTACCAACTCGTAACTCAGATATTCATATCTATGATCATATCATAGACATTTTATCCTCTTGTCACGAAGACCTTCAACTTCACTCTGAAATTACTTGAATCTTCCAATAATCTAGACTTGTGTTTCATCAAGTAAATATACTTAGCATCTACTCAAATCATCTGTGAAGAAAAACATAATGATATCCACTGCGTGCCTCAGCACTTATTGGACTGCACACATCAAAATGTATTACTTCCAACAAGTTGCTTTCTTGTTCCATCTCACTGAAAATGAGGCTTTTCAGTCATCTTGCCCATGTGGTATGATTTGCATGTCTCAAGTGATTCAAAATCAAGTGAGTCCAAACGATCCATCTGCATGGAGTTTCCTCGTGCGTACATACCAATAGACATGGTTCGCGTGTCTCAATCTTAAAAAAAAGAGTGAGTCCAAAGATCCATCAACATGGAGCTTCTTCATGCGTTTTATACCAATATGACTCAAATGGTAGTGCCACAAGTAGGTGGTACTATCATTACTATCTTATATCTTTTGGCATGAACATGTGTATTGCTACGATCGAGATTCAATAAACCATTCATTTTAGGTGCTAGACCATTGAAGGTATTTTTCAAATAAACAGAGTAACCATTATTCTCCTTAAATGAATAACTGTATTGCGATAAACATAATCCAATCATGTCTATGCTCAACGCAAACACCAAATAAAAATTATTTAGGTTTAACACCAATCTTGATGGTAGAGGGAGCGTGCAATCTTTGATAACATCAACCTTGGAAACACTTCCAACAAATATCATCACCTCGCCTTTAGCTAGTCTCCGTTTATTCTGTAGCCTTTTATTTTGAGTTACTAACACTTGGCAACTGAACCAGTATCTAGTACCCTGGTGCTACCAGGAGTACTAGTGAAATGATCGATATAGTTGACTAGAGGGGGGTGAATAGGCAACTAACAATTTTGAAGCTTTTCTTTACCAATTTAAACTTTGCAACAAAATAGGTTGTCTAGATATGCAACTATGTGAGCAACCTATATGATGCAATAACAACTAGCACATAAGCAAGCAAGGGATACAACACAAGTAAGCTTGCAAAAGTAAAGGCACGAAATAACCAAGAGTGGAGCCGGTGGAGACGAGGATGTGCTACCGAAGTTCCTTCCTTTTAAGGGGTAGTACGTCTCCGTTAGAGCGGTGTGGAGGCACAATGCTCCCCAAGAAGCCACTAGGGCCACCGTATTCTCCTCACTCGCTCACACAATGCGAGATGCCGTGATTCCACTATTGGTGCCCTTGAAGGCGGCGACCGAACCTTTACAAACAAGGTTGGGGCAATCTCCACAACTTAATTGGAGGCTCCCAACGACACCATGAAGCTTCACCACAATGGACTATGGCTTCGAGGTGACCTCAACTGTCTAGGGTTCTCAAACACCCAAGAGTAACAAGATCCGCTAGGGATTAGTGGGGGGAATCAAATTTCTCTTGGTGGAAGTGTAGATCGGGGCCTTCTCAACCAATCCCGAGCAAATCAACAAGTTTGATTGGCTAGGGAGAGAGATCGGGCGAAAATGGAGCTTGGAGCAACAATGGAGATTTGGGGGAAGAGGTAGGTCAACTTTGGGGAAGAAGACACCTTTATATAGTGGGGGAAACAATCCAACCGTTACCCCCCCAAGCAGCCACGCATAGGGCGGTACTACCGCTTGGGCAGGGCGGTACTATCGCTGAACAAGCGGTACTACCGTTCCCTCCCAGCGGTACTGCTGCGCTCACGAGGGTTGCAGGGTCCTGGGCCCAGAGCGGTACTACCAAGGAAGTACGGGCGGTACTACCGCTTGGAGCAGTACTACCGCCACTACTGCCGCTGCTAGTACCGTAAAACCCGACACGAAAAAAAGAGGTCTGGAGTCGAGGCGGTAGTAGCCTGGAACCACTGCGGTACTACGGCTGAAGACAGCAAGCGGTACTACCGCTTGGGGAGCGGTACTACCGCTTGACGTGCTTCGGCGGTACTACCGCTAGGACAGGTCAAGGCAGGCAAGGAGAGGAAAGGTGGCTCCAATGAAGCAGAAAGGAACATTGGGTGTGATAAGGATGTGTACGTGTTGATTCCACCCTAGACTTACCAAAGCGGATCCCCTCTTGATAGTACGGTGACTCCTACGAAACTAGTCCACCAACAGAGAAACGAAGGAGCTACACCTTCTTGAATAAAACACCGGGGGGAGGTAATCGTCTCGTGCCAAAGGATGAATCTCTGAAAAACACAAGGCACACGATTAGTCCGCAAAAGCATTGTCATCAATCACCAAAACACCTTGGGGATAAATATGCCTTTACAATCTCCCCCTTTTTGGTGGATTGATGACAATACAGGATTTGCACGGAAAGAAAGCGCAAGCCCCACAACTCACAAATGTAGTGAGCTCCCCCTAGATGTGTGCTTATCTACATAGGTGCTTTGGACTGCACGACACACATACTAGGATCAACGCTCCCCCTACATTATGGAGACCAACAACCTAAGCAAGATATATGAGAGCAAAGAGTGTATAACAAGATAAGCATGCAACCCATAAGCTAGGTGGACATAGATAAAGATAATCTAGAGATAAGGTAGCATATGTCTCACACCATATGTCTGGAACTTAGGTCTCACCGACACAAAACCAAACAAAGCAAACAGCGAGAAAGCACACCACAAAGAAGACACACTCGTGAAACGGACAACGACAACACAAATCCCTAAACTCTCTCCCCCTTTGGCATCGAGACACCAAAAAGAGAGGGAGTGTTGCTACGGCTCCAGGTGATAGCAAGGTCACGAACATCAGATCTCAGCGTGATCGTCTTCGCCACCGTCGTCGGTCGGGAACTGCTCGGCATCAAAATCTGTCCACGGGCAGTGCTACTGAACCTAGTCCTCCTCCTCAGTAAGATGGTCCTCAGATCCACTAAGAATGATAGCACCCATCTGACGCATGAGCTCCTTGTGACGACCCCTGGCCTTCTTCTCAGCAACATGAGTCATGTACTGGCTGTGAGACTCCATGCAGAACAGCTTCTTTACATTGAGCTTGAGCTTCTTTACCTTGAGCTTGAGCTTCTTTACCCAAGAGGGCTCAGCCCCAGAAGGCTCATAGTCATCATCATCCTCAGCCTCATCCTCCTCCTCGGTCTCCATAGCAGTAGCAGACGATGCACCCACGGACTTAGGGACCTGAGAGCCCCAGTTGTCCTTCTTCCTCAGACACTTGACCTCATGAGACACCAACTCTCCAGTCTCTAGCATAACCTTGGGATAGACACGATCCTAGGCCTTCTCAATAAGCAGCATGATGAATGGGCCATAGATTGGGCACTTACGCTCAGAAATGGCAGAGAGGAGTTCAGACCACATAACATGAGAGATGTCCAGGGGCTCGCTAGTGTTTTCTTCCTTCTCACGCTTGCAGAAGAGAAGCATGTCCACGAGATAAGAATGAACCATATCCAGATTCCCTATGCGAGGGAACAGAGTCTCATGAAAGACACGGTGAAGAATATCCAGAAAGGCAGGCAGCTCATAAGTTTCCTTCTTAGTCTCAGGGTTGATCTTCAGCGTGCAATCGGGCCAGAGAGCTTGCTTGTGAGTGGAGGTTGTGTTGTGGTGAGGGCGAAAGCCGACAGGAGATGCAAGCCCGTGATCTTCCACCCCAAGTAACTCCATGAACGCCTTCCACTTGACAGAAAGCAACTTGCCATTGGTCGTCCAAGTCAGTGTCCTGTCCTCATCAGTCCCGAGATGCACCATGGCATAGAATTGGGCCACAATATCAGGATCATAATCTTTGTTGAATTGCATGATACCGAGAATGTTCAGTTGAGTGCACATCTAAAGAGCTTCACCAAAGTACTCAGGATCCTTCTCCATATAGTCGGTGACGATGGAGCGCACATTGACATAGAGGTTCTTCTTGGCCTTGAACACATCAAAGAAAATGGCAAACTGAAACCTGTTCCAGAACGGACGGTTGACCAAAGTGGGATCTTGGTCTGCCTCATAGGGGTTGCGGCGATGCCTTGCCCAAAACTCCTTGGCTTACATCTCCGGCATGGTTTTGCCAGTTTGCTTCGGCTTGATAGCAAACTTCTTCTTGAGTTGAGGTGGAGGTGGAGCACTTGAGGAACCTCCTGCAGGCTCAGTAGTGTGGTAACGCTTCAACGTGGCACGGCCGGGGTTGACACGGCGAGCCTGATGCTCTGGATGTTCATCACCTGGAACCACAAACAAGAACACGCAGAACAGCCAGAAAGAAAGAGCATAAGCCACAAAACACAACAAAAGGATCACTGAATGGTAAGAGTACGGTGGAACTGGGTAGCAAGCGTAGTACAACAACCTATAAGCAGCAGTACCGCTCCAAGAGGTAGTACCGCTCCAGGAGAGCGGTAGTACCACTCGAGACGGGGAAACAGCGGTTTCCCTGCTGCCGTGGTCAGATCTGGCACTACCATCCTAGCAAATTCAAAAATACTTCTACCAACCACTAATCCAAACTGCCTAGATGCCTTCTCCATCCTACTCAAGCCTAGATTTGGCCAAAAATCTAGAGATGCAACCACTATTGCCCCTAAGATGCTAGATTGGAAATCTAGACAAGAAGAGAGAGGGAAGGGGGGCAATACCGGCATCCATGGCAAGAGGACGAGGTGGGGATCGATTCCACCAAACGGAATGGAGAGTGACGCCCCGGAGAACAAGATCCGCCGGAGCCCTTCCGCGGCGACCGGTTGCTGGAGAGACAAAACAGAGCGAGGGGGCGAGCGAATGGGTATGGGGGAGAGGAAAACTCCCCCTGCACCCGATAAAACCCCCTGCCCCTGCCCCGCAGTGGTAGTACCGCGCTGGTGGGCAGTAGTACCGCTTATAAGCGGTAGTACCGCGCACCACCAGCGGTAGTACCGCCCAGCAACCAATAGGCCTCTAGACAGACGGCTAATGCTAAAAAAGAAACGAAAAACAAAAGGCATGAAGGAAGGAAAGACCAACACGGGAGAAAACACACTAGCAGGGGCCAAAACACACCTCTTCAAAAGAGGGCGGTGGCCGAGGCCACCTATGTTTGAGTCAAGAGGTATGGCGTCGCGAAGATTTTAACCTTGGACCCATGACCAAAACTCGTCCTTGAAGAACAAGTACCATAAAAAATGGTTAATGTGAAAGACTAGATCAATTTATGCATAATGGGGGAGGGAGAGTTCACTGAGAGAACAACACTTCCCCTTTGTCCATGCCTACACCTAAACTAGAAACAAGTTGAGTGAGGTGGGGTGTGCAAGGGTTCAAGTCACATTGCTCGAATCAATGATATTTAGCTCATGCCTTAACTCGCGAAATCTTGCTTCATCCAAGGGCTTCGTGAAAATATCTGCAAGGTTATCATGAGTGTTGACATATTTGAGCTCGATCTCCCCTCGCCTAATGTGATCCCGGATGAAGTGATACCGAATCTCAATATGCTTCGTCTTGAAATGTTGCACCGGGTTGAGAGAAATCTTGATGGCGCTTTCATTGTCACACCAAAGAGGCACTTTGTCACAAATGACACCATATTCCTTTAAAGTTTGCCTCATCCATAAGAGTTGTGCACAACAACTACCGGCCGCCACATATTCCGCTTCGGTGGACGAGAGAGACACACAACTTTGCTTCTTGGAAGACCAACTCACCAAAGAGCAACCAAGAAATTGGCACCCTCCAGAAGTGGACTTCCTATCCACCTTGTCTCCCGCCCAATCGGAATCCATAAATCCTTCAAGCTTGAAGTTTGCTCCTCTTGGGTACCATAGGCCAAAGTTTGGGGTATGAGCCAACTATCGAAAGATTCGCTTGACTGCCACATAGTGGTCTTCCTTTGGTGCGGCTTGAAACCATGCACACATTCCCACACTCAACATTATATCTCTAGATGCACAAAGGTAAAGAAAGGATCCAATCATAGAGCGATATACCTTTTGATCCACCGCTTTACCATTGGGATCAATGTCAAGTTGGCACTTGGTAGGCATTGGAGTAGAAGCCGGCTTGACATCACTTAGCTTGAATCTCTTAAGCATGTCTTGAGTGTATTTGGCTTGGTTGATGTAGGTACCTTCTCTTCTTTGTTCGATATCAAAACCAAGGAAGAACTTCAACTCTCCCATCAAAGACATCTTGAACCTAGAGTTCATGAGAGCGGCAAATTCTTCATTGAAAGCTTTGTTAGGGGAACCAAAGATAATGTCATCAACATATAGTTGGCACACAAACAACTCCCCTTTGACCTTCTTAGTAAAAAGAGTGGGATCGATTTGCCCAACTTCAAATCCACGATCTTGTAACAACTCGATAAGGTGGTCATACCACGCACGTGGGGCTTGTTTAAGGCCATAGAGTGCCTTATCGAGTTGATACACATGATCCGGGAAGTAAGGATCCTCGAACCCGTGGGGTTGCTTGACATAAACCAACTCATTAATAGGACCATTAAGAAAAGCACTTTACACATCCATTTGTTGTAACTTAAAGTTGTGATGGGAAGCATAAGCAATCAACAAACGAATGGATTCAAGGTGAGCAACGGGAGCAAAGGTTTCACCGTAGTCGATACCCTCGACTTGGGAGTAGCCTTGTGCTACCAATCTTGCCTTGTTGCAAATGATGTTCCCATGAGCGTCTTGCTTGTTCTTGAAAATCCACTTGGTTCCAATGACGTTATGGTTCCCCGACGACCATGGCACCAATCTCCACACCTTGTTGTACTCGAAGTTGTTGAGTTCTTCATGCATGGCATTGAGCCAATCCGAATCTTCGAGCGCCTCAAAAACCATTTGGGGTTCAACACAAGAGACAAACACGTGATGTTCACAATAGTTTGCTAATTGTCTATGAGTGCTTACCCCCTTTCTTAGGCTTCCAACCACATTCTACATGAGATGGCCTTTGGTGGTGAGCTTGGAAGCAATTTTCACGGCACAATGCTCTAATTCCTCCTCAGATGTGGAAGGAGGAGGATCAACTTGATTATCTTGAGCACCATCTTGAGCTTGTTCGAGATCTTGAGCTTGCTCTTGATCGTGCACTTGCTCGAGGGGGAGAACTTGACCTTGGGCATCATTTGGTGGTTCACCACCATCTTGAGGTTTATCTTGCCCTTGGTCTTGTTCATGAGGTTGAGGGCCTTCACTTTGTTCTTCGGAAGTGTGTGGGTCTTGGGGAGGTGATGGCTCCACTTGAGTGGAGCATTGTCCTTCTCCTTCGGCCACAAGGGGTTCCTCAATGGGTAGAATATGACCAATACCCATTCTCTTATGGCTTGGGGAGGAATTTCATCACCTACATCACAAGTACCACTTTGCTCCACTTGGGAGCCGTTATTTTCGTCAAACTCCATGTTACACGTCTCCTCAATGAGTCCGGTGGACTTATTGACAACACGGTAAGCATGAGAGTTTGTAGCATAACCAACAAATATGCCCTCATAAGCTCTAGCCTCAAATTTAGACAAACGAACACCTTTCTTGAGAATGAAACACTTACACCCGAACACCCGGAAGTACTTGAGATTGGGCTTGTTACCGGTGAGAATTTCATAAGGAGTCTTGTTCAAGCCTTTGTGGAGATAGAGCCGATTTGATGCATGACACGCGGTGTTGATGGCTTCGGCCCAAAAGTTGTATGGAGACTTGAACTCCGCCATCATGGTCCTTGCTGCATCCATCAATGTCCGGTTCTTCCTCTCCGCAATACCATTTTGTTGAGGGGTGTATGGAGCGGAATATTGATGCTTGATCCCCTCATCACTAAGGAACTCATCCAAGGTGTAGTTCTTGAACTCGGTGCCATTGTCACTTCTTATTGTCAAGATCTTTACATCATGTTGTCGTTGAGCTTCATTTGCAAAGTCGATGACGGTTTGTTGAGTTTCACTCTTCCTCTTGAAGAAATATACCCACGTGTATCTTGAATAATCATCCACAATCACCAAGCAATACTTTCTTCCCCCAAGACTATCAAACGACGGAGGCCCAAAGAGGTCAATGTGAAGGAGCTCCAAGGGTCTCTTCGAGTAGATGATAGTCGTGGGAGGGTGAGCCGTCTCATGAAGCTTTCCTTCAATATAAGCACTGCAAGCACGATCTTTGGCAAAACTCACATTCGTTAGTCCACGGACATGGTCCCCCTTGAGAAGACTTTGCAAAGATCTCATATTGTCGTGGGCTAAACGGCGATGCCAAAGCCATCCCACATCAACTTTAGCCATTAGGCATGTCGCGGTCTTAGTGGGTCGCTCCAAAAAGTTAATCACATAGAGACCATTCTCGACATGCCCAACAAAGGCGACTTTAAGAGTCTAGCTCCACAAGAGGGCCACAGTATCAACATCAAAGAAAGTGGCAAAGCCCATGAGTGCAAGTTGACGAACGTAAAGTAAGTTGTACGCAAGGGACTCAACAAGCATGACTTTCTCGATCGTTAGATCATGAGAAATGACAACCTTGCCAAGACCCAATACCTTAGAATGTGAGGCATCACCCCACCCGACATTGGTGGGCATAGATGGGATCTTTTGCACATCCACCACCAAGTCCTTGCTCCCAGTCATATGATTTGTTGCTCCACTATCAAGCAACCATGATCCCCCACCTGAAGCAAACACCTACAAGAGATCAATGCTTGGTTTTAGGTACCCATTTAGTAATGGGTCCTTTGATGTTAGTAACAAGGGTCTTAGGAACCCAAATAGACCATTCAATATACTCATAAGAAGAACCAACAAATTTAGCATAAACATGCCCATCACTAGCACGGCACAACATATAAGAGGGGTTAAAGTCGCCGGCTTTGTTGGAAGAGATGGCTTTGCCCTTTTTGGCATCACCACTCTTCGCATTGTTCTTCTTCTCCTTAGGAGCACCCTCTCCCTCCTTCAAAAAAGTTTGCTTAAGCGGGGGAGGTCATTTGGTCTTGTCATTTTTCTTCTCGTTCTTCCTCTTATTCTTGGACTTGGGGGAGAACCCAACTCCCTCCTTGGCCACAACTTCTTTTTGATTGCTCAAAAGGTCATTTAGGTTCTTCTCACCTTGTATGCATGACACAAGGCCTCTCTCGAGTTGTTCCTTCAACTTGGCATTCTCCTCCACAAGATGCACATGCTCACAACACGGGTTAGTAGCATTTGCGTTATCAATTAAGATCATGTGAGGAAAGGTGGCCTTTTCCTTGGTTAGCTTAACTTGGAGTTGAGCATGAGACTCCTTGAGGTTAGCATGAGCACCCTTCAAGACCTTGTGGGCCTTGTCAAGCACATCAAACTCCTCCTTGAGTCTAGCATGATCAACCCCAAGTTTAGCCTTCTCGAAAGATAGAACACGAGACACAACAAGAGCATGATCGAGATCTTTCTTTAACTTGGCATGGTCATCATTTTGTGACTCCTCAAGAGACAAACGATGCCCACGCTCTTCCTCAAGAGCATTAGAGAGATCCGATATCTTATCGGCATAGTCACGACTATGACCTTCCATCTTAGAGATGGTTTCTTCGTGAGACTCGATCATGTCATTGGCTTCACCAAGTTGTTCCAAGAGAGCAACAAAGTGCTTCTTGGATTTGCCCTTGAGCTTACTCATAAAGGACTCAAATTCATTTACTTCCTCATTAGACGCCTTACCATCAACAATTCCAACCGTCAAAGAAGGATTAGGAATAATGGTGGTTTTGATGTTGGGGGTTACCTTGTTGGTGGCTTTAGCCATGATGCACTTGACAGTGATGTTCTCATTGGGTGAATCGAAGAGAGACATCCGGGGAGTTGTGGCAATGGCAACGGATGCCATGGTCATTGCTTCACTATCTTCATCATCATCTCATCCTCACGGTATTCCTCTTGAACCACCAACCCTAGAGTAGGAGTCTTCTTGGTGAAGTTGTTCTTGTTGGGGAAAGACTTGGCTTTGTCTCTCTGGATGAGCTTGCCACCATTGTCTTCTCGCTTCTCGTAAGGACAATCCGCAACGAAATGGCTCACATTGCCACAGTTGAAACAAGTTCTAACTCGTTGCTTGCTCTTGAATCCACTTGAGTTGTTCTTGTTGAAAGTGGGTCTTGAGTTCTTCTTGCTCCAAAATTGCCTTGAAGCGAGAGCCATGTGCTCGTGACAATCATATTTTGTATCTTCGGGGTTGCTCTCCTCATCTTCCTCTTCTTCCTCTTCTTCCACAATAACCTTGGCCTTCAAGGCAAGGTTGGGCTTCTTTGCCCTTTGAGACCGGAGCACTGCGTTATCGGTGGTCTTGTCCAAGATGCTCATTGCAACGAAATCATCCAACACTTCACTTGAGGTCATGGAGTGGAAGTCTGGTCTTGGACGAATGACGGAGGACATGGCCTTGTTGTAGGGCATCATGGCCTTGAGGAACTTGCGTTTGATCCAATTGTCATCCGTGTCCTTGCTCCCATGATCTCGGAGCGAGACCGCAAGTTTGGTTACTCTCCGAAACAGCTCACGAGGTTCTTCATCTTCCTTCATAGCAAACTCATCGGCTTCATCTTGCACCATTTCATAGTTGGAGCGTTGAATGCTCGCACTTCCCTGATAGAGAGACACAACACAATGCCACGCGTCTTTGGCCGTGGCGTAGGGTCGAAGATGAGGGAGATCTTCGGGGAGAATTGCCTCTTGGATGATGAAGAGAGCATTCTCATTGAATTGATTATCCACGGCTTCTCGAGGGGTGAAGTTGCTTGGTCATGTGGATAGAAACCTTCTTCAATGATTCTCCAAAGATTAGTATTCACATGCTTTAAATGACGCTTGAAGCGGTACACCCAAGAATCAAAATCCTCATTTTTCACAATCTTAGGAGGAGGACCGGCATGATTTAAATGAGTAGAGGGAATCGGTCCACCATAAGTTGGAGGTTCCACATGGGCAAAAATGTCGGTGCCATTTCTACCACTAGTAGAAGGACCCTTTTCATTGTAAGCTTCCCCCTTTTCGGAGGTAGCATCCGTCACCTTATTAGTGGGATCACCCACTTTCATCGGTGAGGTAGACAGTTTAAGTCCTTCTAGAAATTTAGTAAACATGCTTTAACCTTGGTCGTCATGGAGTTTCTCAATGTGTCTAGAGCCACATTGAATTCCTCACGAGAGACCGAGGTTCCCCCATTGGCTGTAGACAAGATAGGATTCACACCAGAGTGCTTCTCCACACCGTCTGTGGTGTCAACCATACTCTTCGGACTGTAAAGTCCTTAATAAAGAGACGAGGCTCTGATACCAATTGAAAGGATCGATATAGTTGACTAGAGGGGGGTGAATAGGCAACTAACAATTTTAAGCCTTTCTTTACCAATTTAAACTTTGCAACAAAATAGGTTGTCTAGATATGCAACTATGTGAGCAACCTATATGATGCAATAACAACTAGCACATAAGCAAGCAAGGGATACAACACAAGTAAGCTTGCAAAAGTAGAGGCACGAAAAGAGTGAAGCCGGTGGAGATGAGGATGTGTTACCGAAGTTCCTTCCTTTTTAAGGGGAAGTACGTATCCATTAGAGCGGTGTGGAGGCACAATGCTCCCCAAGAAGCCACTAGGGCCACCGTATTCTCCTCATGCCCTCACACAATGCGAGATGCAGCGATTCCACTATTGGTGCCCTTGAAGGTGGTGACCGAACCTTTACAAACAAGGTTGGGGCAATCTCCACAACTTAATTGGAGGCTCCCAATGACACCATGAAGCTTCACCACAATGGACTATGGCTCCGAGGTGACTTCAACCGTCTAGGGTGCTCAAACACCCAAGAGTAACAAGATCCGCTAGGGATTAGTGGGGGGAATCAAATTTCTCTTGGTGGAAGTGTAGATCGGGGCCTTCTCAACCAATCCCGAGCAAATCAACAAGTTTGATTGGCTAGGGAGAGAGATCGGGCGAAAATGGAGCTTGGAGCAACAATGGAGCTTTGGGGAAAGAGGTAGGTCAACTTTGGGGAAGAAGACACCTTTATATAGTGGGGGAAACAATCCAACCGTTACCCCCCCCCCCAAGCAGCCACGCACAGGGCGGTACTACCGCTTGGGCAGGGCGGTACTACCGCTGAACAAGCGGTACTACCGTTCCCTCCCAGCGGTACTGCTGCGCTCATGAGGGTTGCAGGGTCCTGTGCCCAGAGCGGTACTACCGCGGAAGTACGGGCGGTACTACCGCTTGGAGCGGTACTACCGCCACTACTTCCGCTGCTAGTATCGTAAAACCCGACATGAAAAATAGAGGTCTCGAGTCGAGGCGGTAGTAGCCCGGAACCACTGCGGTACTACGGCCGAAGACAGCAAGCGGTACTACCGCTTGGGGAGCGGTACTACCGCTTGACGTGCTTCGGCGGTACTACCACTGAGGACCGCGGTACTACTGCTGGGATAGGTCAAGGCAGGCAAGGAGAGGAAAGGTGGCTCCAATGAAGCGGAAAGGAACATTGGGTGTGATAAGGATGTGTATGTGTTGATTCCACCCTAGCCTTACCAAAGCGGATCCCCTCTTGATAGTATGGTGACTCCTACGAAACTAGTCCACCAACAGACAAACGAAGGAGCTACACCGTCTTGAATAAAACACCGGGGAGGTAATCGTCTCGTGCCAAAGGATGAATCTCTAAAAAACTCAACGCACATGATTAGTCCACAAAAGCATTTTCATCAATCACCAAAACACCTTGGGGATAAATATGCCTTTACAACTAGTAAAGTACACATTAATATAATGTATATCCAATATACTTCTGTCGACCTTGCCAGCCTTCTCATCTACTAAGTATCTAGGGTAGTTCTGCTTCAGTAACTGTTCCCCTCATTATAGAAGCACTTAGTCTCGGGTTTGGATTTAACCTTAGGTTTCTTCACTAGAGCAACAACTGATTTGCCGTTTCATGGAGTATCCCTTATTGCCCTTGCCATTCTTGAAACTAGCGGTTTTACTAACCATCAACAATTGATGCTCCTACTTGATTTCTACTTTCACGATGTCAAACATCGCGAATAGCTCAAGGATCATCATATCTATCCCTGATATGTTATAGTTCATCACGAAGCTCTAGTAGCTTTGTGGCAGTGACTTTGGAGAACCATCACTATCTCATCTGGAAGATTAACTCCCACTCAATTCAAGTGATTGTATTACTCGGACAATCTGAGCACATGCTCAATGATTGAGCTTTTCTCCCTTAGTTTGTAGGCTAAGAAACTTGTCGGAGGTGTCATACCTCTTTACATGGGCACGAGCCTGAAATCCCAATTTCAGTCCTTGGAACATCTCATATGTTCTGCGACGTTTCAAAAACGTCTTTGCCGCCTCAATTCTAAACCGTTTATGCATTACACACTGAACTATCACGTAGTCATCAAAAACATGTATGTCAGATGTTCGCAACATCCACAGACGACGCTCGAGGTTCAGCACACCGAGCGGTGCATTAAGGACATAAGCCTTGTGCGCAGCAATGAGGACAATCCTCAGTTTATGGACCCAGTCCGCATAATTTCTACTATCAACTTTCAACTAAATTTTCTCTAGGAACATATCTAAAACAGTAGAACTAAAGCGCAAGCTACGGCATAATTTGCAAAAGTCCTTTTGACTATGTTCATGATAATTAAGTTCATCTAATGAACTCCCACTCAGATAGACATCCCTCTAGTCATCTAAGTGACACATGATCCGAGTCAACTAGGCCATGTCCGATCATCACGTGAGACATACTAGTCATCATCGGTGAACATCTTCATGTTGATCGTATCTACTATACGACACATGTTTCACCTTTCGGTCTCTTGTGTTCCGAGGCCATGTCTGTACATGCTAGGCTCGTCAAGTCAACCTAAGTGTTTTGCATGTGTAAATCTGGCTTACACCCGTTGTATGCAAATGTTAGAATCTATCACACCAGATCATCACGTGGTGCTTCGAAACAACGAACTTTCGCAATGGTGCACAGTTAGGGGGAACACTTTCTTGAAATTTTAGTGAGGGATCATCTTATTTATGCTACCGTCGTTCTAAGAAAATGAGATGTAAACATGACAAACATCACATGCAAATCATAAAGTGACATGATATGGCCAATATCATCTTGCGCCTTTGATCTCCATCTTTGAGGCACGGCATGATCACCTTCATCACTGGCATGACACCATGATCTCCATCATCCTGTCTTCATGAAGTTGTCTCGCCAACTATTACTTCTACTACTATGGCTAACGGTTAGCAATAAAGTAAAGTAATTACATGGCGTTTTCAATGAAACTCAGGTCATACAATAAATTAAGACAACTCCTATGGCTCCTGCCGGTTGTCATACTCATCGACATGCAAGTCGTGATTCCTATTACAAGAACGTGATCAGTCTCATACATCACATATATCATTCATCACATTCTTTTGGCCATATCACATCACATAGCATACCCTACAAAAACTAGTCCGACGTCCTCTAATTGTTGTTGCATGTTTTACGTGGCTGCTATGGGTTTCTAGCAAGAATGTTTCTTACCTACGCAAAAGCTACAATGGTGATATGCCAATTGCTATTCACCCTTCATAAGGACCCTCTTCATCGAATCCGATCCGACTAAAGTGAGAGAGACAGACACCCGCTAGCCACCTTATGCAACAACTGCATGTCAGTCGGTGGAACCTGTCTCACATAAGCGTACGTGTAAGGTCAGTCCGGGCTGCTTCATCCCACAATGCCTCCGAATCAAGATAAGACTAGTAACGGTAAGCAAATTGAACAAATCATCGCCCAAAACTACTTTGTATTCTACTCGTGCATAGAATCTATGCATAGACCTCGCTCATGATGCCACTGTTGGGCAACATAGCGATAATTCAAAATTATCCTACGTGTCACCAAGATCAATCTAGGAGATACTAGCAACGAGAGAGAGAGATAGTGAGTGCATCTTCATACCCTTGAAGATCACGCAAATGGAAGCGTTACTAGAACGCAGATGATGGAGTCGTACTCAAGGCGATTCATATCGTAGAAGATCCGATCTAGCGCCAAACGGACGGCGCCTCCGCGTTCAACACACGTACATCCTGGGGACGTCTCCTCCTTCTTGATCCAGCAAGGGGAGAGGAGAAGTTGAGGGAGAGCTCCAGCAGCACGACGACGTGGTGGTGGAGCTTGTAGTATTTCTGCAGGGCTTCGCCAAGCTCTACGGAGGAGGAGGAAGTGTTGGAGGAGGGAGGGGCTGCGCCAGGGATACGGTGTGGCAGCCCTCCCAACTCCCCACTATTTATAGGGTGAAGGGGAGAGGGGGCCGGCCCCTCTAGATCCCATCTAGAGGGGGGCGGCCAGGAGGGGAAACTTGCCCCGCAAGCAAGGTGGAGGCGCCCCCTCCCCTAGGGTTTCCAAACCCTAGGCGCCTTGGGCCCTTAGGGGGGCACACCAGCCCACTAGGGGCTGGTTACCTCCTATATTCAGCCCATTAAGTCCCCCGGGGCAAGTGGCCCCACCCGGTGGACCTCCGGACACCTTTTGGTGGTCTCGGTACAATACCGACAACCCCCAAAACCATTCCGGTGACTGAAACTGGACTTCCCATATATAAATCTTCACCTCCGGACCATTCCGGAACTCCTCGTGACGTCCGGGATCTCATCCGAGACTCCGAACAACCTTCAGTAACCACATACTAATTCCCATAACAACTATAGCGTCACCGAACCTTAAGTGTGTAGACCATACGAGTTCGGGAACCATCCAGACATGACCGAGACATATCTCCAGCCAATAACCAACAGCGGGATTTGGATACCATGTTGGCGCCCACATGTTCCACAATGATCTCATCGGATGAACCACAATGTCGGGGATTCAATGAATCCCGTATGCAGTTCCCTTTGTCCACCGGTATATTACTTTCCCGAGATTTGATCGTCGGTATCCCAATACCTCGTTCAACCTCGTTACCGGCAAGTCTCTTTACTCGTTCCGTAACGCATTATCTCGTGGCTAACTCAGTAGTCACATTGAGCTCATTATGATGATGCATTACCGAGTGGGCCCAGAGATACCTCTCCGTCATACGGAGTGACAAATCCCAGTCTCGATTCGTGCGAACCTAACAGACACTTTCGGAGATACCTGTAGTGCACCTTTATAGCCACCCAGTTATGTTGTGACGTTTGGTACACCCAAAGCATTCCTACGGTATCCGGGAGTTGCACAATCTCATGGTCCAAGGAAATGATACTTGACATTATAAAAGCTCTTAATAAACGAACTACACGATCTTATGCTATGCTTAGGATTGGTTCTTGTCCATCCCATCATTCTCCTAATGACGTGATCCCATTATCAATGACATCCAATGTCCATGGTCAGGAAATCATAACCATCTATTGATCAACGAGCTAGTTAACTAGAGGCTCACTAGGGACATGTTGTGGTCTATGTATTCACACATGTATTACGGTTTCCAGTTAATATAATTATAGCATGAACAATAGACAATTATCATGAACAAGGAAATATAATAATAACCATTTTTATTCTTGCCTCTAGGGCATATTTCCAACAGGGAACCATATCTGCAGTGGACGCCATTGTAGAAGGGATGACACCAGTCACCAACATGGATGATTCAATCCATGGGACCTTTTGGTGCAGTTCACCTAAAATGAAGAAATGTCCCATGAGCTAGCAACTTCTTCTTCTTTTTTTTAAGAAAAGGGCTCCAGCCTCGGTTCCATTTGCATCAGAAAACAAAACCCACAAAGCTTCTTCTTCATTAGTTGCAATAAAATTGAGCAACATCAAGGTTGGTTGTGAAGCTCTTGGAATGTTCAACTATAATTTGGATATCATTTGTGCAGTTCAACTAAGATCAAGCGTGAATTGTATATCTCTGTTTGCACAAAAAAGGTGGAAAGTAGGGTGACTAACAAGTGATGAAATATGCATCAAATGAAAAGAAGCATGTTCCTTATCTGAATGGCAATCCTACAACGACACTAGAAATTTCTAAAGCAGCAACACTGCTAGATATTAGTGTGGGCATTAGGATTAACTATGACAACCGTTAAATACGACATTACTTTAATGGTGCCATTGCTTCATTTTACCAGCAACATTACATTAACAACTGCTATAGAGTCGGTATTTGAGCACGGGAGATTAGGCGGACTAGGACAGTTGCATTTCTAACGAAAGGAAGCAACTTATGTTAAAGGGAAATTTAGCAGGACATGAAAAAAAGTGCTATTGATTCATATTACTGGAGGCATTACAATGAAAACAACATTGGTTTAACGTGCCCTTACTTTTAACTGTGCGACTGCTACATTTTACCAGTGGCATTACATAAGAGTGGCTCGGGGCAACAAACATCAGAACATGATATCTGGGTTGGTCCCATTTTTGTTCGGTATAGCCACCTTATACTGTGTGAGGCTAGCAAATCTAGTGCTGGACTTACTCTGTTGACTTGTCCCCCAGTCCCCACTTTCTTTCCTTTTTCAACCAATAGATCGGGTTTATATTGAGTTTGTACTGCGTTTCCCTTTATTTCCCTATTAGACCTAGAGAACAGTTGGATAGCCAGTCTCTGCTATTTTTCGCCCCCATTATTTCCCCTTTCGACCAAGTCCTAGATTAAGGTAACAAATCTTCCCCCACCCCCCACCCCCTTTCTTCCTTGTTTGAACCAAGTAGTACTAGATTCGAGTGCATGAACTAGTTTTACCTCTTAACAGTAAAAATTTAGGTGGCTTTCAAACAGCAGATCGATCCTATCTATGAGGGGGCCTGAGAAATAGTAAAAGATACAAATGCAGCGACGTCAGAGCTCAGGAAGTAGAGCAAGGCTAGTTTCGAAGGAAGTTATACCTGAGGGTCGTCGGGATGTCGCTAGGTGGGCGATTGGAGGCTGGATCTGCCCACACTACGGCAGCGAGGAAGAAGGGGTCGGAGGCCCTCCCTAGACAACGGTGCTTGGGAGAGAACGACAAGGCACGCTGATCGGGACGCGCCGGTAGTGCGTAAGAGCCGTCGCTGAGGATGACCGCGTGAACAATGCACCTTCTCACCTTCCCCGATGGAGAGGATCTTGCTGGATCTGTGACCATCAGTGAGCACAGAGAGAGAGAGAGAGAGAGAGAGAGAGAGAGAGAGAGTGGCTGAAGGAAATATGACCTAGAGGCAATAATAAAGTTATTATTTATTTCCTTATCTCATGATAAATGTTTATTATTCATGCTAGAATTGTATTATCTGGAAAATAATACATGTGTGAATACATAGACAAACATAGTGTCACTAGTATGCCTCTACTTGACTAGCTCGTTAATCAAAGATGGTTAAGTTTCCTGACCATAGACATGAGTTGTCATTCGATTAACGGGATCACATCATTAGGAGAATGATGTGATTGACTTGACCCATTCCGTTAGCTTAGCACTTGATCGTTTAGTATGTTGCTACTGCTTTCTTCATGACTTATACATGTTCCTGTGACTATGAGATTATGCAACTCCCGTTTACCAGAGGAACACTTTGTGTGCCACCAAACGTCACAACGTAACTGGGCGATTATAAAGGTGCTCTACAGGTGTCTCCGAAGGTACTTGTTGGGTTGGCGTATTTCGAGATTAGGATTTGTCTCTCCGATTGTCAGAGAGGTATCTCTGGGCCCTCCCAGTAATACACATCACTATAAGCCTTGCAAGCATAGTTGCGAGATGATGTATTAACAATTAAAGAGACTTGCCGGTAATGAGATTGAACTAGGTATTGAGATACTGATGATTGAATCTCGGGCAAGTAACATACTGATGACAAAGAGAACAACGTATGTTGTTATGCGGTTTGACCGATAAAGATCTTCATAGAATATGCGGGAGCCAATATGAGCATCTAGGTTTTGGTATTGGTTATTGACTGGAAACGTGTTTCGGTTATGTCTACATTGTTCTCGAACCCATAGGGTCCGCACGCTTAAAGTTAGATGAAAGTTATATTATGAGTTTATATGTTTTGATGTACCGAAGGTAGTTCGGAGTCCCGAATGTGACCACGGACATAACGAGGAGTCTCGAAATGGTCGAGACATGAAGATTGGTATATTGGACAACTAATATTCTGACACCAGAATAAGTTTCGGGGGTTATCGGATATATACCGGAGTACCAGGGGGTTACCGAAACCCCCCGGGGGGTAATGGGCCACATGGGCCCAAAGTGGAGAAGCGGAGGGGCGGCCAGGGCAGGCCGTGCGCCCCTCCCCCTCTATTCCGAATTGGACAAGGAGGGGGGGCGGCGCCCCCCTTTCCTTCCTCCCCTCTCTCCCTTCCTTCCCCCTCTCCTACTTGGACAAGGAAAGGAGGGAGTCCTACTCCCGATGGGAGTAGGACTCCCCTTGGCGCGCCCTCCTCCTGTCCGGCCGCCCCCTCCCCCTTGAACCTTTATATACGGGGGTAGGGGGCACCTCTAGACACAAAAATTGATCATTGATCTCTTAGCCATGTGCGGTGCCCCCTCCACCATAATCCACCTCGATAATATCGTAGCGGTGCTTAGGCGAAGCCCTGCGGCGGTAGAATATCATAATCATCACCATGCCGTAATGCTGACGGAACTCTCTCTCGATACTCGCCTGGATCGGAGTTCGAGGGATGTCATCAAGCTGTACGTGTGCAAGAACTCGGAGGTGTCATGCTTTCGGTGCTTGATTGGTTGGGCCGTGAAGATGTACGACTACATCAACCGCGTTGTGCTAACGCTTCCGCTTACGGTCTACAAGGGTACGTGGACATACTCTCCCCTCTCGTTGCTATGCATCACCATGATCTTGCATGTGCATAGGAAATTTTTGAAATTACTACATTCCCCAACAGTGGTATCAGAGCCTAGGTTTTATGCGTTAATGTTATATGCACGAGTAGAACACAAGTGCGTTGTGGGCGATACAAGTCATACTGCTTACCAGCATGTCATACTTTGGTTTAGCGGTATTGTTGGATGAAGCGGTGCGGACCAACATTACGCGTACGCTTACGCGAGACTGGTTCTACCGACGTGCTTTGCACATAGGTGGCTGGCGGGTGTCAGTTTCTCCAACCTTAGCTGAATCGAGTGTGGCTACGCCCGGTCCTTGAGAATGTTAAAACAACACTAACTTGACAAACTATCGTTGTGGTTTTGATGCGTAGGTAAGAACGGTTCTTGCTCAGCCCGTAGCAGCCACGTAAAACTTGCAACAACAAAGTAGAGGACGACTAACTTGTTTTTGCAGGGCATGTTGTGATGTGATATGGTCAAGACGTGATGAGATATAAGTTGTTGTATGAGATGATCATGTTTTGTTGAAGTTATCGGCAACTGGCAGAAGCCTTATGGTTGTCTCTTTATTGCATAAGATGCAAGCGCCAAATAATTGCTTTACTTTATCGCTATGCGATAGCAATAGTTGCAAAAGCAATAGTTGGCGAGACGACCATGTAATGACACATTGATATGTTGGGGAACGTAGCAGAAATTCAAAATTTTCCTACGTGTCACCAAGATCTATCTATGGAGAAACCAGCAACGAGGGAAAGGAGAGTGCATCTACATACCCTTGTAGATCGCTAAGCGGAAGCGTTCAAGAGAACGGGGTTGAAGGAGTCATACTCGTCGTGATCCAAATCACCGGAGATCCTAGTGCCGAACGGACGGCACCTCCGCGTTCAACACACGTACAGCCCGGTGACGTCTCCCATGCCTTGATCCAGCAAGGAGAGAGGGGGTGGTTGAGGAAGACTCCATCCAGCAGCAGCACAACGGCGTGGTGGTGGTGGAGGAGCGTGGAAATCCTGCAGAGCTTCGCCAAGCACCTGCGGAAGAGGAGGTGTCACGGGAGGGAGGGAGGCGCCAGGGCTTCAGGTGCGGCTGCCCTTCCCTCCCCTCCCTTTATATAGGGGCAAGGGAGAGGGGGGAGGCGCAGCCTTGCCCCTTCCTCCAAAGAAGGGGTGCGGCCAAGGGGGGGGAGGAGTCCATCCTCTCCAAGGCACCCCGGAGGTGCCTTCCCCCTTGAGGACTCTCCCTTTTTTCTTATATCTTGGCGCATGGGCCTCTTGGGGCTGGTGCCCTTGGCCCATATAGGCCAAGGCGCACCCCCTACAGCCCATGTGGCCCCCCGGGGCAGGTGGACCCCCCCGGTGGACCCCCGGACCCCTTTCGGCACTCCCGATACAATACCGATAAAGTGCGAAACTTTTTCGGCGACCAAAATAAGACTTCCCATATATAAATCTTTACCTCCGGACCATTCTGAAACTCCTCGTGACATCCGGGATCTCATCCGGGACTCCGAACAACATTCGGTAACCACATACAAACTTCCTCTATAACCCTAGCGTCATCGAACCTTAAGTGTGTAGACCCTACGGGTTCGGGAGACATGTAGACATGACCGAGACGTTCTCCGGTCAATAACCAACAGCGGGATCTGGATACCCATGTTGGCTCCCACATGTTCCACGATGATCTCATCGGATGAACCACGATGTCAAGGACTCAATCAATCCCGTATACAATTCCCTTTGTCTAGCAATATAGTACTTGCCCGAGATTCGATCGTTGGTATACCGATACCTTGTTCAATCTCGTTACCGGCAAGTCTCTTTACTCGTTCCGTAACACATCATCCCGTGATCAACCCCTTGGTCACATTGTGCACATTATGATGATGTCCTACCGAGTGGGCCCAGAAATACCTTTCCGTTTACATGGAGTGACAAATCCCAGTCTCGATTCGTGCCAACCCAACAGACACTTTCGGAGATACCTGTAGTGCACCTTTATAGCCACCTAGTTACGTTGTGACGTTTGGTACACCCAAAGCATTCCTACGGTATCCGGGAGTTGCACAATCTCATGGTCTAAGGAAATGGTACTTGACATTAGAAAAGCTTTAGCATACGAACTACGATCTTTGTGCTAGGCTTAGGATTGGGTCTTGTCCATCACATCATTCTCCTAATGATGTGATCCCGTTATCAATGACATCCAATGTCCATGGTCAGGAAACCGCAACCATCTGTTGATCAACGAACTAGTCAACTAGAGGCGTACTAGGGACATGGTGTTGTCTATGTATCCACACATGTATCTGTGTTTCCTATCAATACAATTATAGCATGGATAATAAACGATTATCATGAACAAGGAAATATAATAATAACTAATTTATTATTGCCTCTAGGGCATATTTCCAAAAGTCTCCCACTTGCACTAGAGTCAATAATCTAGTCCACATCGCCATGTGATTAACACTCACATGTCACATCGCCATGTGACCAACATCCAAAGAGTTTACTAGTGTCATTAAACTAGTTCACATCATCATGTGATTTAGACTCAATGAGTTCTGGGATTTGATCATGTTTTGCTTGAGAGAGGTTTTAGTCAATGGGTCTGCAATATTCAGATCCGCATGTACTTCGCAAATCTCTATGTCATATTGTAAATGATGCTTCCACGCTCCACTTGAAGCTATTCCAAATGGTTGCTCCACTATACGTATCCGGTTTTCTACTCAGAGTCACTCGGATAGGTGTTAAAGCTTGCATCGACGTAACCCTTTACGCTGAACTCTTTATCGCCTCTATAATCGAGAAACATTTCCTTATTCCTCTAAGGATAATTTTGACCGCTGTCCAATGATCCGTTCCTGGATCATTCTTGTACCCCTTGACTGACTCATGGCTATGCACACTTCCGATGCGGTACACAGCATAGCATACTATAGAGCCTACGTCTGAAGCATATGGGACGACCTTCGTCCTTTGTCTCTCTTCTGCCGTGGTCGAGCTTTAACTCTTAACTTCATACCTCATAACTCAGGCAAGAACTCTTTCTTTGACTGATCCATCTTGAACACCTTCAAGATCATGTCAAGGCATGTATTTATTTGAAAGTACCATTAAGCGTTTTGATCTATCCTCATAGATCTTGATGCTCAATGTTCAAGCAGCTTAAACCAGGTTTTCTATTGAAAAACACCTTTCAAATAACCCTATATGCTTTCCAGAAATTCTACATCATTTCTGATCAACAAAATGTCAAGAACATATACTCATCAGAAATTCTATAGTGCTCCCACTCACTTCTTTGGAAATACAAGTTTCTCATGAACTTTGTATAAACCCAAAATCTTTGATCATCTCATCAAATCGTACATTCCAACTCCGAGATGCTTACTCCAGTCCTTAGAAGGATCGCTGGAGCTAGCATACCTTTTAGCATCCTTAGGATCGACAAAACCTTTCTGATTGTATCACATACAACCTTTCCTTACGAAAACTGGTAAGGAAACTCGTTTTGACATCCGTCTGCCAGATTTCATAAATGCAACTAATGCTAACATGATTCCGACGGACTTAAGCATCGCTACAGATGAGAAAATCTCATCGTAGTCAACTCCTTGAACTTGTGAAGAACTCTTCGCCACAAGTCGAGCTTCATAGACGGTGACATTACCGTCCACGTTCGTCTTCTTCTTAAAGATCCATTTATCTCAATGGCTTGCCGATCATCGGGCAAGTCCACCAAAGTCCATGCTTTGTTATGATACATGGATCCTATCTCGGATTTCATGGCTTCTAACCATTTGTTGGAATATGGGCCCACCATCGCTTCTCCATAGCTCATAGGTTCATTGTTGTCTAGCAACATGACCTTCAAGACAGGATTACTGTGCCACTCTGAAGTGGTATGCATCCTTTTCACCCTACGAGGTGCGGTAGTGACTTGATCCAAAACTTCATGATCACTATCATAAGCTTCTACTTCAATTGGTGTAGGTGCCACAGGAACAACTTCCTATGCCCTGCTACACACTAGTTGAAGTGACGGTTCAAGTCTCCACCATCCTCCCACTCAATTCTTCGAGACAAACTTTTCCTCGAGAAAGGACCCGATTCAAGAAACAATCCCTATTGCTTTCGGATCTAAATTAGGAGGTATACCCAACTGTTTTGGGTGTCCTATGAAGATGCATTTTATCCGCTTTGGGTTCGAGCTTATCAACCTGAAACTTTTTCACATAAGCGTCGCAGCCCCAAACCTTTTTAAGGAACGACAACTTAGGTTTCTCCAAACGGTGTCGTCTCAATGGAATTACGTGGTACCCTATTAAAGTGAGTGTGGTTGTCTCTAATGCCTAACCCATGAACGATAGTGGTAATTCGATAAGAGACATCAAGGTACGCACCATATCCAATAGGGTGCTACTTATGATGTTCGGACACACCATCACACTATGGTGTTCCAGGCGGTATTAATTGTGAAACAATTTCCACAATGTTTTAATTGTGTGCCAAAACTCGTAACTCAGATATTCATCTCTATGATCATATCATAGACATTCTATCCTCTTGTCACGAAGATCTTAAACTTCACTCTGAAATTACTTGAACCATTCAATAATTCAGACTTGTGTTTCATCAAGCAAATATACAACATCTACTTGAATCATCTGTGAAGTAAGAACATAATGATATTCACTGCATGCCTCAGCACTCATTGGACTGCACACATCAAAATGTGTTACTTCCGTTTTACTGAAAACAAGGCTTTTCAGTCATCTTGCCCATGTGGTATGATTTGCATATCCCAAGTGATTCAAAATCAAGTGAGTCCAAACAATCCATCTGCATGGAGTTTCTTCATGCGTACACACCAATAGACATGGTTTGCATGTCTCAAACTTTTCAAAAAACGAGTGAGTCCAAAGATCCATCAACATGGAGCTTCTTCATGTGTATTATACCAATATGACTTATATGGCAGTGCCACAAGTAAGTGGTACCAGCATTACTATCTTATATCTTTTGGCATGAATATGTGTATCACTACGATCGAGATTCAATAAACCATTCCTTTAGTTGCAAGACCATTGAAGGTATTATTCAAATAAATAGAGTAACCATGATTCTCCTTAAATGAATAACCGTATTGCGATAGACATAATCCAATCATGTCTATGCTCAACGCAAACACCAAATGACAATTATTCAGGTTTAATACTAATCTTGATGGTAGAGGGAGCGGGCGATGTTTGATCACATCAACCTTGGAAAGACTTCCAACACACATCGTCATCTCACCTTTAGCTAGTCTCCATTTATTCCATAGCTCTTTATTTCAAGTTACTAACACTTAGCAACCGAACCGGTATCTAATACCCTGGTGCTACTAGGAGTACTAGTAAAGTACACATTAACACAATGTATATCCAATATACTTCTATCGACCTTGCCAGCCTTCTCATCTACCAAGTATCTAGGGTAATTCTGCTCCAGTGGTTGTTCCCCTTATTACAGAAGCACTCAGTCTCGGGTTAAGGTTCAACCTTGGGTTTCTTCACTGGAGCAGCAGCTGATTTGTCGTTTCATGAAGTATCCCTTCTTGCCCTTGCCCTTCTTGAAACTAGTGGTTTCACCAACCATCAACAATTGATGCTCCTTCTTGATTTCTACTTTCACGATGTCAAACAACGCGAATACCTCAAGGATCATCATCTCTATCCTTGATATGTTATAGTTCATCACGAAGCTCTAGCAGCTTGGTGGCAATGACTTTGGAGAAACATCACTATCTCATCTGGAAGATCAACTCCCACTCGATTCAAGTGATTGTTGTACTCAGACAATCTGAGCACAAGCTCAATGATTGAGCTTTTCTCCCTTAGTTTGCAGGCTAAGAAAATCATCAGAGGTCTCATACCTCTTGACGTGGGCACGAGCCTGAAATCCCAATTTCAGCCCTCGAAACATCTCATATGTTCCGTGACATTTCGAAAAATGTCTTTGGTGCCTCAACTCTAAACCGTTTAACTGAACTATCACGTAGTTATCAAAAGGTGTATGTCCGATGTTCGCAACATCCACAGACGACGTTTGGGGTTCAGCACACTGAGCGGTGCATTAAGGACATAAGCTTTCTACTGTCCGGATAATCGCTACTGTCAACTTTCAACTATATTTTCTCTAGGAACATATCTAAACAGAGGAACTAAAGCGTGAGCTTACGACATAATTTGCAAAGATCTTTTGACTATGTTCAGGATAATTAAGGTCATCTTATGAACTCCCACTCAGATAGACATCCCTCTAGTCATCTAAGTGATTACATGATCCGAGTCAACTAGGCCGTGTCCGATCATCACGTGAGACGGACTAGTCATCATCGGTGAACATCTTCATGTTGATCGTATCTACTATACGACTCATGCTCGACCTTTCGGTCTCTTGAGTTTCGAGGCCATGTCTGTACATGCTAGGCTCATCAAGTCAACCTAAGTGTTTCCCGTGTGTAAATCTGTCTTACACCCATTGTATGTGAACGTAAGAATCCATCACACCCGATCATCACGTGGTGCTTAGAAACGACGAACTTTCGCAACGGTGCATAGTTAGGGGGAACACTTTCTTGAAATTTTAATAAGGGATCATCTTATTTACTACCGTCGTTCTAAGCAAATAAGATGCATCAACATGATAAACATCACATGCAATCAAATAGTGACATGATATGGCTAATATCATATTGCTCCTTTTGATCTCCATCTTCGGGGCTCCATGATCATCATCGTCACCGGCATGACACCATGATCTCCATCATCATGATCTTCATCATCGTGTCTTCGTGGAGTTGTCTCGCCAACTATTACTTCTACTACTATGGCTACCGGTTAGCAATAAAGTAAAGTAATTACATGGCGTTGTTTAATGACACGCAGGTCATACAATAAATTAAGACAACTCCTATGGCTCCTGCCGGTTGTCATACTCATCGACATGCAAGTCGTGATTCCTATTACATTAACATGATCAATCTCATACATCACATATATCATTCATCACATTCTTCTTGGCCATATCACATCACATAGCATACCCTGCAAAAACAAGTTAGACGTCCTCTAATTGTTGTTTGCATGTTTTACGTGGCTGCTATGGGTTTCTAGCAAGAACGTTTCTTACCTACGCAAAAACCACAACGTGATATGTCAATTGCTATTTACCCTTCATAAGGACCCTTTTCATCGAATCCGTTCCGACTAAAGTGGGAGAGACTGGCACCCGCTAGCCACCTTATGCACCAAGTGCATGTCAGTCGGTGGAACCTGTCTCACGTAAGTGTAAGTGTAAGGTCGGTCCGGGCCGCTTCATCCCACAATACCGTCGAAACAAGATTGGACTAGTAACGGTAAGCATATTGAACAAAATCAACACCCACAACTACTTTGTGTTCTACTCGTGCAAAGAATCTACGCAATAGACCTAGCTCATGATGCCACTGTTGGGGAACGTAGCAGAAATTCAAAATTTTCCTACGTGTCACCAAGATCTATCTATGGAGAAACCAGAAATGAGGGGAAGGAGAGTGCATCTACATACCCTTGTAGTTCGCTAAGCGGAAGCGTTCAAGAGAACGGGGTTGAAGGAGTCGTACTCGTCATGATCCAAATCACCGGAGATCCTAGTGCCGAATGGACGGCACCTCCGTGTTCAACACACGTACAGCCCGGTGACGTCTCCCATGCCTTGATCCAGCATGGAGAGAGGGAGAGGTTGAGGAAGACTCCATCCAGCAGCAGCACAACGGCGTGGTGGTGGTGGAGGAGCGTGGCAATCCTGCAGAGCTTCGCCAAGCACCTGCGGAAGAGGAGGTGTCACGGGAGGGAGGGAGGCGCCAGGGCTTCAGGTGCGGCTGCCCTTCCCTCCCCTCCCTTTATATAGGGGCAAGGGAGAGGGGGGAGGCGCAACCTTGCCCCTTCCTCCAAGGAAGGGGTGCGGCCAAGGGGGGGAGGAGTCCATCCTCCCCAAGGCACCCCGGAGGTGCCTTCCCCCTTGAGGACTCTCCCTTTTTTCTTATATCTTGGCGCATGGGCCTCTTGGGGCTGGTGCCCTTGGCCCATATAGGCCAAGGCGCACCCCCTAAAGCCCATGTGCCCCCCCCGTGGCAGGTGGACCCCCCGGTGGACCCCCGAACCCCTTTCGGCACTCCCGGTACAATACCGATAAAGTGTGAAACTTTTCCAGCGACCAAAATAAGACTTCCCATATATAAATCTTTACCTCTGGACCATTCCGAAACTCCTCGTGAAGTCCGGGATCTCATCCGGGACTCCAAACAACATTCGGTAACCACATACAAACTTCCTTTATAACCCTAGCGTCATCGAACCTTAAGTGTGTAGACCCTACGGGTTCGGGAGACATGTAGACATGACCGAGACGTTCTCCGGTCAATAACCAACAGTGGGATCTGGATACCCATGTTGGCTCCCACATGTTCCACGATGATCTCATCGGATGAACCACGATGTCAAGGACTCAATCAATCCCGTATACAATTCCCTTTGTCTAGCGGTATAGTACTTGCCCGAGATTCGATCGTCGGTATACCGATACCTTGTTCAATCTCGTTACCGGCAAGTCTCTTTACTCGTTCCGTAACACATCATCCCGTGATCAACCCCTTGGTCACATTGTGCACATTATGATGATGTCCTACCAAGTGGGCCCAGAGATACCTTTCTGTTTACACGGAGTGACAAATCCCAGTCTCGATTCGTGCCAACCCAACAGACACTTTCGGAGATACCTGTAGTGCACCTTTATAGCCACCCAGTTACGTTGTGACGTTTGGTACACCCAAAGCATTCCTACGGTATCCGGGAGTTGCACAATCTCATGGTCTAAGGAAATGATACTTGACATTAGAAAAGCTTTAGCATACGAACTACGATCTTTGTGCTAGGCTTAGGATTGGGTCTTGTCCATCACATCATTCTCCTAATGATGTGATCCCGTTATGAATGAAATCCAATGTCCATGGTCAGGAAACCGCAACCATCTATTGATCAACGAACTAGTCAACTAGAGGCTTACTAGGGACATGGTGTTGTCTATGTATCCACACATGTATCTGTGTTTCCTATCAATACAATTATAGCATGGATAATAAACGATTATCATGAACAAGGAAATATAATAATAACTAATTTATTATTGCCTCTAGGGCATATTTCCAACATGATATAGATCAAGATGATGGAGATCATGGTGTCATGCCGGTGACAATAGAGATCATGACAGTACTTTGGAGATGGAGATCAAAGGCGCAAGATGATCATGGCCATATCATGTCACATATTTTAATTGCATGTGATGTTTATCTTTTATACATCTTGTTTTGCTTAGATCGGCGGTAGCATTATAAGATGATCTCTCACTAAATTTCAAGATAAAAGTGTTCTCCCTAAGTATGCACCGTTGCCAAAGTTCGTCGTGCCCAGACACCACGTGATGATCGGGTGTGATAATCTCTACGTCCATCTACAACGGGTGCAAGCCAGTTTTGCACATGCAGAATACTCAGGTTAAACTTGACGAGCCTAGCATATGCAGATATGGCCTCAGAACACTGAGACCGAAAGGTCGAGCATGAATCATCTAGTAGATATGATCAACATGTGATGTTCACCATTGAAAAGTACTCCATTTCACGTGATGATCGGTTATTGTTTAGTTGATTTGGATCATGTGATCACTTAGATGATTAGAGGGATGTCTATCTAAGTGGGAGTTCTTAAGTAATATGATTAACTGAACTTTAATTTATCATGAACTTAGTCGTTGTAGTATTTTGCAAATTATGTTGTAGATCAATAGCTCACATTGTTGCTTCCCTATGTTTTTGCTTCCCTATGTTTTTTATATTTGTTCCTAGAGAAAACTAAGTTGAAAGTGTTGGAAATATGCCCTAGAGGCAATAATAAAATAGTTATTATTATATTTCTTTGTTCATGATAATTGTCTGTTATTCATGCTATAATTGTGTTATCCGGAAATCATAATACACGTGTGAATACATAGACCACAACATGTCCCTAGTGAGCCTCTAGTTGACTAGCTCGTTGATCAACAGATAGTCATGGTTTCCTGACTATGGACATTGGATGTCATTGATAACGGGATCACATCATTAGGAGAATGATGTGATGGACAAGACCCAATCCTAATCATAGCTCAAAGATCGTGTAGTTCGTTTTGCTAGAGCTTTTCCAAATGTCAAGTATCATTTCCTTAGACCATGAGATTGTGCAACTCCCGGATATCGTAGGAGTGCTTTGGGTGTGCCAAACGTCACAACGTAACTAGGTGACTATAAAGGTGCACTACGGGTATCTCCGAAAGTGTCTGTTGGGTTGGCACGAATCGAGACTGGGATTTGTCACTCTGTATGACGGAGAGGTATCTCTGGGCCCACTCGGTAATTCATCATCATAATGAGCTCGATGTGACCAAGTGTTTGGTCACGGGATCATGCATTATGGTACGAGTAAAGTGACTTGCCGGTAACGAGATTAAACGAGGTATTGGGATACCGACGATCGAATCTCGGGCAAGTAACGTACCGATTGACAAAGGGAATTATATACGGGATTGATTGAATCCTCGACTTCGTGGTTCATCCGATGAGATCATCAAGGAGCATGTGGTAGACAACATGGGTATCCAGATCCCGCTGTTGGTTATTGACCGGAGAGGCGTCTCGGTCATGTCTGCATGTCTCCTGAACCCGTAGGGTCTACACACTTAAGGTTCGGTGACGCTAGGGTTGTAGAGATATGAGTATGTAGTAATCCGAAAGTTGTTCGGAGTCCCGGATGAGATCCTAGACGTCACGAGGAATTCCGGAATGGTCCGGAGGTAAAGAATTATATATAGGAAGTCAAGTTTCGGCCATCGGGAAAGTTTTGGGGGTCACCGGTATTGTACCGGGACCACCGGAAGGGTCCCGGGGGTCCACCGGGTGGGGCCACCTATCCCGGAGGGCCCCATGGGCTGAAGTGGGAGGGGAACCAGCTCCTAGTGGGCTGGTGCGCCCCCCCCCCCGGGCCCCCCTGCGCCTAGGGTTGGAAACCCTAGGGGTGGGGGCGCCTCCACTTGGCTTGGGGGGCAAGCCACCCCCCTTGGCCGCCGCCCCCCCTTGGAGATTGCATCTTCTAGGGCCGGCTCCCCCCCTAGGGTGGCTATATAAAGAGGGGGGAGGGAGGGCAGCCGTACCCATGCTCTTGGCGCCTCCCTCTCCCCCTGCTACACCTCTCCCTCTCGTAGAAGCTTGGCGAAGCCCTGCCGAGATCGCTGCTGCATGCACCACCATGTCGTTGTTCTGCTGGATCTTCATCAACCTCTCCTTCCCCCTTGCTGGATCAAGGAGGAGGAGACGTCTTCCCAACCGTACGTGTGTTGAACGCGGAGGTGCTGTCCGTTCAACACTAGGATCATCGGTGATTTGGATCACGACGAGTACGACTCCCTCAACCCCGTTCTCTTGAACGCTTCCGCTCGCGATCTAGAAGGGTATGTAGATGCACTCCTCTCTCTCGTTGCTAGATGAACTCATAGATTGATCTTGGTGAAAGCATAGAAATATTTTATTTTCTGCAACATTCTCCAACAGAAAGATGATAGTAGCAATAATGCGGACTGGGTCCGTGATCTGAGGTTTATCCTCATTGCTGCACAGAAGAATTATGCCCTTGATGCACCGCTAGGTGAAGGACCTATTGCAGGAGCAGATGCAGACGTTATGAACGTTTGGCTAGCTCAATATGATGACTACTTGATAGTTTTGTGCACCATGCTTTATGGCTTAGAACCAGGACCACAAAAACGTTTTTGAAACATCATGGAACATATGAGATGTTCCATGAGATGAAATTGGTATTTTAGACTCATGCCCGTGTCAAGAGGTATGAGACCTCTGACAAATACTTCGCCTAAAAGATGGAGGATAATTGCTCAACTAGTGAGCAAGTGCTTAGATTGTCTGAGTACTACAATCGCTTGAATCAAGTGGGAGTTAATCTTCCAGACAAGATAGTGATTGGCAGAGTTATCTAGTCACCATCACCAAGTTACTAGAACTTCGTGATGAACTATAATGCAAGGGATGACGAAAATGATTCCCGAGCTCTTCGTGATGCTGAAATCGATGAAGGTAGAAATCAAGAAAAGAGCATCAAGTGTTGATGATTGATAAGACCACTAGTTTCATGAAAAGGGCAAAGGAAAAGAAAGGGAACTTCAAGTAGAATGGCAAGCAAGTTGTCACTCCCGTGAAGAAGCCCAAAGCATGAAACTAAGTACTTCTACTGCAAAGGAAATGGTCACTGGAAGCGGAAATGCCCTGAAAATTTGGTGGATAAGAAGGATGGCAAAGTGAACAAGGGTATATTTGATATATAGGTTATTGATGTGTACCTTACTAGTGTTTATAGTAGCCCCTGAGTATTTGATACTTGTTCGGTTGCTAGGATTAGTAACTCGAAACAGGAGTTACAGAATAAACAGAGACTAGTTGAGGGTGAAGTAACGATGTGTGTTGGAAGTGGTTCCAAGATTGATATGATCATCATCGTACACTCCCTATATTTTCAAGATTAGTGTTGAACCTAAATAAATGTTATTTGGTGTTTGCGTTGAGCATAAATATGATTAGATCATGTTTTATTGCGATACGATTTTTCATCTAAAACAGAGAATAAATTGTTATTCTATTTACATGAATAAAACCTTCTATGGTCATACACCCAATGTTGATGGTTTATTGAATCTTGATCATGGTGATACACATATTCATAATATTGATGCCAAAAGATGAAAAGTTGATAATGATAGTGCAACATGTTTGTGTCACTGCCGTTTGGGTCATATTGGTGTAAAGCGCATGAAGAAACTCCATAAAGATGGATTTTTTGAATCATTTGATGTTTGCGAACCGTGCCTTATGGGCAAGATGACTAAAACTCCGTTCTCCGGAACAATGGAACGAGCTAGTGACTTATTGGAAATAATACATACTGATGTATGCGGTCCAATGAGTATTGATGCTCGTGGCGGGTATCGTTATTTTCTAACCTTCACAAGATGATTTGAGCAGATATGAGTATATATACTTAATGAAACATAAGTCTAAAACATTTGAAAAGTTCAAAGAATTTCAGAGTGAAGTGGAGAATCATCGTAATAATAAAATAAAGTTTCTACGATCTGATCGTGGAGGAGAATATTTGAGTTATGAGTTTGTCCTTCATATAAAACAATGTGGAATAGTTTCATAGTTCACACCACCTGAAACACCACAACGTTATGGTGTGTCCGAACATCATAACCGCACTTTATTGGATATTGTGCAACCTATGATGTCTCTTATCGGTTTACCACTATTGTTTCGGGGTTATGCATTAGAGACAGTCATAGGTTCTATAAAGTATGACATGTTGTGTACCAGACCTATTGTATACCTTGCTCTGAGTTTGGAAAAGGAATACAATTTTGATCTAATAGTAGATCACTGGACAGCGGTCAAGAATATCCTTATTGAGGACTAAGGGGATGTTTGTCGATTATGGGGGTGATAAAAGAGTTCGTCATAAAAGTTACATTGGTGCAAACTTTTATGCTGATCCAGATGACTCTATGTCTCAAATCAGGATACATATTGAAAGTGGGAGCAATTAGCTAGAGTAGCTCCATGAAGAGCATTGTAGACATAGAATATTTGCAAAATACATACGGCTCTGAATTTGACAGACCCGTTGACTAAACTTCTCTCACGAGCAAAACATGATCACACCTTAGTACTCTTTGGGTGTTAATCACATAGTGATGTGAACTAGATTATTGAATCTAGTAAACTCTTTGGGTGTTGGTCACATGACGATGTGAGCTATGGGTGTTAATCACATACGGATGTGAATATTGGTGTTAAAACACATGGTGATGTGAACTAGATTATTGACTCTAGTGCAAGTGGGAGACTGAAGGAAATATGCCCTAGAGGCAATAATAAAGTTATTATTTATTTCCTTATTTCATGATAAATGTTTATTATTCATGCTAGAATTGTATTAACTGGAAACATAATACATGTGTGAATACATAGACAAACATAGTGTCACTAGTATGCCTCTACTTGACTAGATCGTTAATCAAAGATGGTTAAGTTTCCTAACCATAGACATGAGTTGTCATTCGATTAACAGGATCACATCATTAGGAGAATGATGTGATTGACTTGACCCATTCCGTTAGCTTAGAACTTGATCGTTTAGTATGTTGCTACTGCTTTCTTCATGACTTATACATGTTCCTGTGACTACGAGATTATGCAACTCCCGTTTACCGGAGGAACACTTTGTGTGCCACCAAACGTCACAACATAACTGGGTGATTATAAAGGTGCTCTACAGGTGTCTCCGAAGGTACTTGTTGGGTTGGCGTATTTCAAGATTAGGATTTGTCACTTCGATTATCGGAGAGGTATCTCTGGGCCCTCTCAGTAATACACATCACTATAAGCCTTGCAAGCAATATGACTAATGAGTTAGTTGCGAGATGATGTATTACATAACGAGTAAAGAGACTTGCCGGTAATGAGATTGAACTAGGTATTGAGATACCGACGATCGAATCTCGGGCAAGTAACATACCGATGACAAAGGGAACAACGTATGTTGTTAAGCGGTTTGACCGATAAATATCTTCGTTGAATATGTGGGAGCCAATATGAGCATCCAGGTTCCGCTATTGGTTATTGACCGGAAACGTGTTTCGGTCATGTCTACATTGTTCTCAAACCCGTAGGGTCCGCACGCTTAAAGTTAGATGACAGTTATATTATGAGTTTATATGTTTTGATGTACCGAAGGTAGTTCAGAGTCCCGGATGTGATTACGGACATAACGAGGAGTCTCGAAATGGTCGAGACATGAAGATTGGTATATTGGACGACTATATTCGGACACCGGAATAAGTTTCGGGGGTTATCAGATATATACCAGAGTACCGGGGGGTTACGGGAACCCCCCGGGGGGTTAGTTGGCCACTTGGGCCCAAAGTGGAGAAGAGGAGGGGCGGCCAGGGCAGACCGCGCCCCCCTCCCCCTCTAGTACGAATTGGACAAGGAGGGGGCGGCACCCCCTCTCTCCCTTCCTTCCCCCTCTCCTACTTGGACAAGGAAAGGAGGGAGTCCTACTCCCGGTGGGAGTAGGACTCCCCTTGGCGCGCCCTCCTCCTGGTAGGCCGCCCCCTCACCCTTGAAACTTTATATACGGGGGCTGGGGGCACCTCTTGACACAACAATTGATCATTGATCTCTTAGCCGTGTGCAGTGCCCCCCTCCACCATAATCCACCTTGATAATATCGGAGCGGTGCTTAGGCGAAGCCCTGCGTCGGTAGAACATCATCATAGTCACCATGTCGTCATGCTGATGGAACTCTCCCTCGACACTTGGCTGGATCGGAGTTCGAGGGACATCATTGAGTTGTACGTGTGCAAGAACTCGGAGGTGCCATGCTTTCGGTGCTTGATCGGTCGGGCCATGAAGACGTACGACTACATCAACCGCGTTGTGCTAACGCTTCCGCTCACGGTCTACGAGGGTACATGGACACACTCTCCCCTCCCGTTGCTATGCATCACCATGATCTTGCGTGTGCGTAGTAAATTTTTGAAATTACTATGTTCCCCAACAGTGTCCACCGTTGTTGTGTTTAGATCTGGAGAGGACGAGACAGTGTGAATAGAGCAACACTAGCAAGCAAGTGCGAAGGCTCCTGCCTATATAGTGGAGTACTAGTTTTCTTTTGTCTACCGGAGCCGGCTTTACCTCGTCAGTGACTGTCAAGAAGTCTTCATGCATGTGCCCCGGAGGTGCAGTTGTCGTCATTTTGATCTGAAGCACCGGATTATAACATATAACATGAAAAAATTCAACATGACAAGAAATCATAACCTTACTGCCCAAAGGAGACAACATGAATCCCGACAGACAAACTAGATGAGGATCAAAGCTCAAATTAAAGATAAACTCGTACAAAAGGGGTCCATCAATAGATTTCCTAATTAACATAGCCGGCTTGACCTAGATGGCGGCCGAGTAGTCTTTGTGCATGTGCCCCCAATGACTAGCCCCTTGGAGGAACGTAGTTGTTGCTGTTTAACCCTTGCAGTGATCCGAAGCACATGACACCTAATTTTGCGAGATGGCAAGAAACCTTTTTTTAGATTTCACACCAGAACTACAACCATGTACAACACAACCTCCACGATATGTAGATGATAGCCAATCCAGGTGTGTCTGCTAGAGTCTGGTCACGTGGATAGACGAACTGATCTTCCGTGTCTTGCAGTGATCGTCCAGGCACCAACGTATGTACAACACTTCTCTAGTACTAGAGCTCGTCTCTCTCTTCTATTAACTCACCAAACTTGCGGGGTCGGGGAGTGTGCCTATGGTGATTCTCAATTGCGGTCCCACATGTGTGTGCAAACGCAATATGATGTGCGTTCCATTTGGAGAGCGGCGTGCCAGACTGACCGACCGTCTAGGGTGCAACGTGAACGTGACGGGCGTGTTGTATACTCCGTACATGTGTACCACTGTTTTCTTGAGGCTTTGCTCCTTGTCTCAATCCATGGATACAAAATTAGTATACTGTACTATTTAAAAGTCGAGGGCGGGGCTTTTCCTACACGGTAGGCAGGGCAGTTCCGCCTAGTCGGTTCGACAAAGACGCGAGAAGATGAGGGAGTAGGCTACTGCAAACATAGCACTGTTTGATTTGACAGCGAATTACTGTTGGATAGGTGGGGCCCCGTGATTTGACTTGCCATTATCATTTTAACTGCGGCGCTATGACCGGCGTGAGTCTCCCTATTGTCGGTGTCAAAACCGGTGGATCTCGGTTAGGGGGTCCCGAGCTGTGCGTCTAAGGTCGATGGTAACAGGAGACGGGGGACACGATGTTTACCCAGGTTCGGGCCCTCTCTATGGAGGTAATACCCAACTTCCTGTTTGATTGATCTTGATGAATATGAGTATTACAAGAGTTGATCTACCATGAGATCATAATGGCTAAACCCTAGAAGTCTAGCCAGTATGATTATGATTGTGTCCTACGGACTAAACCCTCCGGTTTATATAGACACCGGAGGGGACTAGGGTTGTACAAAGTCGGTTACAGAGAAACAAATCTTCATATCTGAACGCCAAGCTTGCCTTCCATGCCAAGTAGAGTCCCATCCGGACATGGGAAGAAGTCTTCTGTCTTGTATCTTTATGGCCCATCAGTCCGGCCCATGTCATATAGTCTGGACGGCCGAGGACCCCTTAATCCAGGACTCCCTCAGTAGCCCCTGAACCAGGCTTCAATGACGAGGTGTCCGGTGCGCAGATTGTCTTCGGCATTGCAAGGCGGGTTCCTTCTCCAAATACTCCAAAATAGTCTTCGAACACAAGAATCGTGTCCGGCTCTGCAAAACAAATACCACACACAACTGTAAAGAGTATAATATTTCACGAATTCAATCCGCTTACAATTTTCGTAGCGTGACATTACGTCATCACCCGGCTATTATTTCGAATTGTTTTTTAGCCTACTGCTCCATGTTTTGAGAGGTGGTTTCATTGGCACGTCTTGTCAAAGCAGAGATCGTGTCCCCTTATCATGGGATTCTCATCAATATGGGTGTGGGTAACCCAACCGTTCTTTTGGCAATATTCCTTGGGAATAGGCAGTTTTTGAGGCCTAGGAGGGGGCGTTTGATATTCATTGCCTTTATAAAGGGGCTAAGTCCCGTCTTTTCTCTTCTATGCCAATCCTTTCTTCAACCTCTCCCACCTCGAGTTCCAGCACCCAAGGTTCAATCCAGTCGCTTCGCGTTTCTTAGTCATGTTCGGACCTAGCCTTCAAGGCCAGTGGGTGGCCTCCTCTGTCATAGAGGAGGATATCACGAAGCTCCGTGAGGCAAGATACTTGACCGCGGAAATCCTCCACAGGCTTCCAGCTCAAGGACAGGTTATTCCTACTCCCAGATCCAATGAGAGGCTCATATTCATTTCCCACTTCCTCCGAGGGCTAGGGTTTGCTCTTCATCCCTTCGTTCGAGGGCTCATGTTTTATTACGGGCTAGACTTTCATGATCTAGCTCCAGACTCCTTCCTTCACATCTCGGCGTTTATCATCATGTGTGAGGCCTTCCTCCGTATTTCCCCACACTTCAGCTTATGGATCAAAACCTTTAATGTGAAACCGAAGGTAGTCGACGAGAAACAAGCGGAGTGCGGAGGTGCTGCAATAAGCAAACTCACCAATTCTCCTTGGCCAAAGGGCTCCTTCGCAGAAACTTCCGACCTATGGCAACGGGAGTGGTTTTATATCACTGAACCCCGTGGTAAAAAGTGGGCGGCTACACCTGCGTTCCGATCTGGCCCTCCGTTACAGCTTGCATCGTGGATTAACAAGGGGCTGGACTGGGGATCCATTGGTGAAGTGCAGACGTTGCAAAGCCGCATTCGGAGCCTCGTTGAAAAGGACACCGGTCTCATCAATGTAATCCAAGTAATCCTAGTCCGTCGGGTCCTACCGTGCCAACGACGGCCTCTCCGCATGTGGGAGTTCAATCCGGAAGGACCATGAACCCTTCAGCACTTCTCTGGCACGACGCTCAGAGGAATGTAGAAATTATTTTTCGGTGCATGAAAATAGTGGCCGGATACTACAGAAGACATCGGCCTTGACTGCAATCATCCGGATACCTCGGTCAGCACTCATCTCCCGAACACAGTTTAGTCAAATTTCTCATAACAATATACTAAGAAAATCATACTCGGCCAGGGCTGGATAAACAAGGCGGAGAGAATTAGGTGTTCGACCCCTCTTCCCGAAGACTCAGCTGATCCGCTGTTAACAAGGATGCTGGCTCCGGCACCCTACCAAGTGCCGGTGAGGGAAGACAAGGAGGAGAGCAAGGAGTGCCGGCAAGGGAAGGAAAAACTGACATCCCTTCTCCTCTTGGGAAGAAAAGGACCGCCTCCGAAGACCTGAAGATGAGGGCTTCTAAGCAAGGGACGATATCCCTGTCAGGGGGCTCTAGTCCGGGAGGTGACGTTGACACGCAGTCTCTCCATAAAGACAAGCCCTTAGTTGAATCGTAAGTGAACAAGGGTGGTTTAAACATATCCTATTCTTTCCTGGTCGCCAGGGTAACATTTAAAATATATGTATGCAGTCCTGCATGCAACCTTCATCAACAGTTCTCTTCTTTGGGGGATCTTCTTCCAGAGATGATGGAGAGCGAGACCCCCCGCCGATTTCTCGCCTAATAAGGTAGAGGACCCCGAGGGGTTGTCCCGGAGGATCTCTCCCGATCAACAAGCAATGCGAGGGACAATGAAGACTAAGCCCGATGACACTTTGGCCGTCCAGGGTCCAGGGTGTGCGGTTCCTATGGGAGCCAACAATAGAGGCCCTGGACTATCCATCTTACAGCCAGAAAAAAAACTCATAGGTTGAGCAAACACATTCCCTTGAAGGGAGTCCATACCCCTTCAACTACTTCTAGGGGATCCGGAGTTTTTGGATACACTGACGGACGCATTGCAACATGCGCCTATATCAAAGGAACATCGTACCTTGATCGGTACAGTAGTTGGAAGGATTCTGTCCGCAAAAAGTGGATTGAATAAAGCTATTACGAGCCTGTTAAGAGGCCTTGAGGTACGTAATGTAATATTTTTAATTATGCTATAAACGCAAAATGCACATGTGTATAGATAGTAGCCCTTGAGACTCTGGTTGGCGTCCAAAGGGAGGCGATCAGTGGATCAGGAAACATATGCCCAGGAAATGATCTGACTAATTGAAACACAAGTTGTTACATCCGTGGCGACTGCCCAAGCTACAGAGGTTGCACATCTGAAGCAGAAAGTTGATGTGGCGGATGATGACATCACACTTATTAACAGGCAGCTTGACGAGGCACAAGGTATGTCTTTGGGGCACTCAGTATATGCGATTATTATGATTTGAGCGTGACACTGAGAATTTTATACTGAGATATGCATAACTGCAGATAGTGCAACCGCAGTCAAAACCCTTCGGGCTGAGCTTTCCCGGGCCAAGGAGCAAGCCAGGATAAGTAGTGCGGCTGCCGAAAAAGCAGCTGCTGAATTAAAGGCCGAACAGGCTGCTCGGCGCCAGTGCGAGGAGAGAATATCTACTGTGGCACTTGAGTTGAAGGATGCTAATGGCCGATGCGACCTTCTCGAGAAAGATAACAAAACCCGAGCGGCTGATCTTGATAACGCCTTACAAGAGGCGAGAGAAGCACGATCTGAGTCTAGAGCGGCTCGGGAGGAGATCCGACAAGCTGGGGAGATCACGGCTGGTAAGCCCTTCTTATTGCAAACTAAATTCAGCGATCCTAAGTATGCCCCGCTTAATCACGTGTGGAGTTCTCCAGAAGCATTCTTGGACTTGCCGAAGAGTGTCTCCGATGTGACGCAGTTTTTCCAAGCACAAGAAGGATACGCGACGGAAAAGCTTTTCTGGTCGCGATTCAGCATGCCAAAGCGTCCATTGTTGCTGAACGAACAGATGACCCTGTGGGCCGAGCTCCACAAGCTATCCGGATCTGCCATGAGGGACATCGTAGTCCGGCTGTGGCCAACTGAGCCAATTCCGAATAGTTATTTCGGTTTGGTGCGACGACTTGTTGATGTGGTGTAACGTATCGACGCTATGAAGCGGTCAACATGCATAGAAGGTGCACGGATGGCCCTTTCCCGTGTCAAGACATACTGGGCGAAGATGAAGGCCATCGATATTGCATCGAAAAGTCCACCCGAGGGCAAGGACTATCACACGCCAGAACATTATTTTGAAGATGTCCTCTAGAGGATGCCCGCTTGATAGAGGGTCAGTGCTCGAAAGATATTATGTTCGAGTGAAGTGTACTGAAATTGTAAAAACAATATTATGATATATATTCAGGCTATGTTTTTTATACTTTTGCCTAAAAAGTTTTTGGTGCCTCCTGTGCGGCCATTTTTGTATAATCTGGAAGTTTACCAGTCGTCGGCTTCAGCCCCCTCGCGTATAACGCGGGGGTGTTCCAAAAAGCATTTGATCACTCTTGACCCAACGTCTTGGTCCGTTAAGGAGGTGTCAATGCGGTGAACTAGGCAATCGGACTATAGGGCTTTAACACTTTCACTTAGCCATAGGAGTTTGACAGTGGGTCTACGATATAGCCCCTGGTACGTACTTAGTTATCCGAATACGGTGTGTTTACATACGTGAACAGAAGAACGGTCCTTCATTAATGCGGAAGGAATCGCGAAGATTCCAATAAGTCATCGAGTGGTTGACCAGCTCTCGCCACATCATGACAGTCAGTTTTCAGCTTTCTCTACTGAGGTGCTCATCCGAATGAACCAGGACACAATCGCAGTAGTTCTCCCTTTACTACCCTAGCCGATAGAGCGGAGCGTAAGGTAGTAAGCACAGGAGCCGGGCAACCCAACTATTGACCAAAGATATGATTCGGAGCTGATGCATATAAGGCCGAACTCGTGACGCCGAACACTCCCTATAGGTGTTTGGACTTTTCAACATATACCGGGCTAAATATAACCCCTGGTAATGGACCCTGGTATCAAGGCACGTGTGGCAATCTGACATGGGGAGAGAACGTAGGTGGTGAGAGAATAAAACTCCAAATACTATGTGAACCAAGCTGCTTCTATAACATCCCTTTCTAGTACGGCGAGTCGTGTACTTACAGATAATGTCGATATCTTCTTTGGGCATTTTACATGCCAAAATAGTATAAAACAGAAAGAGATAAAAGGTTTACACAGGGTCTTAATCTAAAAAGAAACCTTAGAGTGGGGCCCTGCAGCACGTTTGCGCTGTTTTCTCCTTTGATGTGTCCTTGAAGGGGGGTTCTGATGGCCAGCTATAAAAAAGAAAAAACCTATAAAAAGGAATCCGGTGTGGCCGTAAACAGAGCTGGTTCGTTTAATGAACTTTGAAAGATAACTTCTAGAGTCCGAATAGGGTCGAGCCGAACTATGGACTATTTGTATGCAGTGTGCCCCCAGCACCGCACAAGGAATTTTGAGAGTATACTTGTGTATACGAGGCATGTATGCTATCACCTTATGGGGCAGTTAATGGGGGCGTAACTGCTAATCGAGCTCGGATTTATCTGAGCTGCCACACTAAGGCGTGCGCCGGACACGTTTAGCTGTGTCCACGGTCTTAACGACCGATGAACTATTCGGCTTGAATAGGCCGCTTTGGACTTTGGCTGCTAGGGTCGCAGTGTACACCTCCGTGCAAAGAGAGCGCTCTGTATTTCCATTGACTGTGATGATGCCACGCGGTCCAGACATTTTGAGCTTTAAATAAGCATAATGCGGGACTGCATTGAAGCAGGCGAAGGCTGTTCTTCCGAGTAGTGCATGATAGCCACTTCGGAATAGAGCTATGTTGAAGATTAGCTCTTCGCTTCGAAAGTTATCTGGAGAGCTGAATACGACCTCCAATGTTAAAGAGCCCGTGCAGCGGGCTTCTACACCCGGTATAACTCCTTTAAAGGTCATGCTGCTTGGCTTGATTCTTGACGGGTCTACCCCTATCTTGCGGACAGTCCTGATATATCAAATTGAGACTGTTGCCACCGTCCATAAGGACTCCAGTGAGGTGGTATCCATCAATTATTGGATCGAGCACTAGGGCAGCCGAACCCCCATGACGGATACTAGTCGGATGGTCCCTGCGATCAAAGGTGATCGGACATGCTGTCCATGGGTTGAATTTGAGGGCAACGGGCTCAATAGCATAGACATCTCGGAGTGCGTGTTTGCGCTCCCTCTTTGGGATATGAGTGACATAGATCATGCTCACTGTCTTGATCTCCGGTGGAAATTTCTTCTGTCCCCCCGTGTTCGGCTGGCGAGATTAATCCTCGTCTTCGCTCTGAGGTCCCTTCCCCTTGTCTTCGGCGGTGAGTTTGTCGGCCTGCTTGAAGACCCAACAACTATGGTTGGTATGGTTCGCAGGTTTAACGGGGGTGCCATGGTTCTGACAGGGCCTATATAAATTTTTGTCCAGGCTGGATGGACTGTCTTTATTGCCTTTAAATGGTTTCTTCCGTTGACCGGGTCTAGGGCCACTGAATCCGGCGTTTACCGCTGTATCATCTGGGCTTCCTTCATTGTTTCGATGTTTGTTTTTATTGCGTCGTGGCTTTCCATTGCCATCCCTGACTTAAGATGTGCCAGGATCACTGGTGCTGCTATGGGCTAACCAGCTGTCCTCGCCCGTGCAAAAACATGTCATGAGTGTAGTTAGGGCTGCCATTGTCCTTGGCTTTTCCTGGCCGAGATGTCTAGCTAGCCATTCGTCCCGGACACTGTGCTTGAAGGCCGCTAAGGCTTCGGCGTCCGGACCATCGACTATTTGGTTCTTCTTAGTGAGAAACCAATTCCAAAGCTTATGGGCTGGTTCCCCGGGTTATTGTATTATGTGACTTAGATCGTCCGCATCCAAGGGCCGGACATAGGTCCCTTGAAAATTGGCCCGAAAAGCGTCCTCAAGTTCTTCCCAGCTTCCAATGGAGTTTTTAGGGGGGCTTTTCAGCCAGTGCCGAGCTGATCCTTTCAGCTTGAGGGGTAAGTGTTTGATGGCGTGGAGATCATCTCCGCGAGCCATGTGGATGTGAAGAATAAAGTCTTCTATCCAGACCGCATGGTCCGGCGTTCCATCATATGCCTCGATATTTGCGGGTTTAAAGCCTTCTTGAAATTTGTGTTCCAGTACCTCATCGGTGAAGCACAGGGGGTGTGCGGCACCCCTATATTTGGCTGTGTTGCGGCGTGAGTCTGCCGGTTGTGATGTTCGGTATTGGCTTCGAACTGGTATATGACCGGCATACTTGGCCTGATAACCACAGTCCCGTGCGGGGGCACGGTCCCTGGATCCGTAGATGGATCTAGTCTTGCTAGCCTTTTTGCTCAGGTCCTCATGTAGATCGTGTTTCTGTCCCTGAGCTGCGGCCTCTCTTCCTTTACAGGGAGGGAGTGCGGGCTTGTGTACGCTGTTGCTAGTCACTTTGTCCCGTCCACGAGGTGGTCGGTACGGCCTGTTGGCAGTATTGTTCTTCAGTGGTATGGGTGCAATAGCCTCATTGTTGAATTCGGGCAGCAGTTTACGCTTAGGATAGCTCTTTGTTTGGCGATTACAGCCATATTTTTCCTCGGCATCTAGCTCTTTATTCCATTTATCATTGAGCATATCATGTGTGGCTTTAAGCCACTGCTTCTGCTTCTTCAGGCTCCTTGCGGTGGCGATGAGCCTCCGATGGAGGCACTCTTGTTCTACTGGTTCTTCTGGGATGACGAATTCATCGTCGCACAAGCTGATCTCCTCTTTGGAGACAGGTTGATAATGGATATCTTCAGCGTCACTGTGGTCGAACAACAGCCCCGGACTGCGCTCGCCGTCCTCTTGCTTGTCCTGCTCCATCGCTGGATCTGCGGGGTCTTCGGCTTGGTTCGGATTATCACCATCGTCGGTGACAAAGTTGATATGTTTTCCCTTATCGGATCGAGATCGACGCTTCTGACACTGACACTTGGGAGGTTCATCGACGGGCTTATCATTATCACCGTCGGCCTCCTTCTCTTTAAGTGTGTCCACCATATATATATATCGTATGAGGACGTAGCTGTCCACCGCCCGGTTACAGGTGGGTTTTGGTCTAGATTTTCTCTGGCTTCGAGGTCCATCCCTTTGAAGTCTTGGGAGGCGTAGTCAAGTAGATCAGTTAAATCTTTGACAGTGGATATGAAGTGGGTGGTGGGTGGGAAGCGGGATTTTTCATCCTCTGCTCCCAATTCAAGCCGGACATAGTTCAGCTGAGAGCCCCCTGACAAGGAGAGGGATTTTAATGAGTTTAACACATCGCCTAGAGGCGAGTGCCGGAAGATGTCCGCGGAGCTGCACTCAAAGATTGGCGCCCAATAAGGTTCGATGGGCGCGGATGCACACGGTCCGGAACCTATGGCTGGAGACGAATCCAAGGTTCCGGTGATACAGGCCCCGCTCGAGGTTGGGTCTGTGTGCGGCTCCAACGCCGCTGAGTCTGTGGCTTCCGTGGTGGGGTTGAGCTTTCCGTCCTCGGACAGTGCAATCTGCTCCGGATCTAGGGCTAGAGCAGTTACATGCGCTATCTCCTGAGCAAGGTCCGATGACAGATTTAGGTCATGTTCACCGTGGTGGCAGGGAGCGGCTGTCATGGGCTCAAATCCGTCGAAGATCAAGTCTCCGCAGATATCGGCCACGTAATTCAAGCTTCCAAACCTGACCTGATGGCCAGGAGCGTAGCTACCAATCTGCTCTAGATGGCCAAGCGAGTTGGCCCGCAGTGCAAAGCCGCCGAATACGAAGATCTGTCCGGGAAGGAAAACCTCCCCCCGGACTGCATCATTGTAGATGATTGATGGAGCCATCAAACCTTCTGGTGATGTCGTAGTAGAACTCTCAATGAAAGCACCAATGTCGGTGTCAAAACCGGCGGATCTCGGGTAGGGGTCCCAAACTGTGCGTCTAAGGTCGATGGTAACAGGAGATGGGGGACACGATGTTTACCCAGGTTCGGGCCCTCTCTATGGTGGTAATACCCTACTTCCTGCTTGATTGGTCTTGATGAATATGAGTATTACAAGAGTTGATCTACCACGAGATCGTAATGGCTAAACCCTAGAAGTCTAGCCGGTATGATTATGATTGTGTCCTATGGACTAAACCCTCTGGTTTATATAGACACCGGAGGGGACTAGGGTTGTACAAAGTTGGTTAGAGAGAAAGGAATCTTCATATCCGAACGCCAAGCTTGCCTTCCATGCCAAGTAGAGTCCCATCCGGACACGGGAAGAAGTCTTCTGTCTTGTATCTTTATATCCCATCAGTCCGACCCATGTCACATAGTCCGGATGGCCGAGGACCCCTTAATACAGGACTCCCTCACCGATTCCTAACCACCTCCATACAGGTGCCTCTCCCAATGATCCACCATGTAGAGGCTGGCTCTTGCATGAGAGCCCACTCCTCCACTTTTTCCTTGCCTCTTTCCTCCACATATGCAAAAATGCCATGTAAAGCGGGCTTATATCCCACTATTGTACTTACTTGCTCCTACAGGTGCTAAGCCTGCCACATAGGCATAAAGTCTGATGTGGCAAGTTAATTAAGAAGAGAGAGACTAGTTTGGTGACCAAGGAAGAAATGGTGCTAAGCGCGTGTACCTATGTGAAAAGACAATTTTGAGTCTATAGCTAATTAAATGAAGCAAACTTAGCAACAAAAAACTAAGCACCTATGCATTGGGGACTTGATTGCTAAGCCATTTAATGCCCTTAGCACCTCATCTAATCACCATTTCATTGGAAGAGGTCACTCCTTGGCAAATGCAATAAATACTACGAAGAAAGAGATAGAGAGAAGTAAAAAAATACTCTTATAGCCAACCTTATAGCTAACCTTGTTGTAGTATGAGTGACTAAGTGATGACTATGTATGACATGCCAACATCAGATAGCCTAACGCACTGTGTTAAATCTCCAAGGGCGCGACTGCACGAGTGAGGTGGCAGTCGTGGTAGGCGCGACCATGATACGGGCTGTTGGCAGCCCTTGGATCTGAGATCGAACGGTCGCATGCTAAGTTGCTGAAAATTTGCAGAACAACCCTCCAGGATAGGATATTCACCCATAGATCTAGTATCACGCCATGCAACCGTTTGATCTCAGATCCAAGGGCTCTCGGAAGCCCGTATCATGGGAGAATGGAAAGCTTCGTATCACCTGTAATTTTCCGGACGCTTGACATGACATAGAAAGCCATTTAATTGGGCATCGAGTAGACATGACATCTAATTGGGCCCCCATAGTACTATGCATGAACCCATTTATCCACCAGGCAAGCCACTACACTGCCGTTCGCACGCCCCGCTCAGCAATTTTACAATCAAAAAACCGCTGGCAGTTCGCTCCTACTCGTCCCCTGACGTCCTTTAACATTACGGCAGTTCGCTCCTTGTCGTCCCATCCTTTCACATTGCGCCAATTCCACTAATCCTAACCCTCCTCCCAAATCCATAGCGTCCCAAATCTCCATGATCAGCGGTGAGTACAAGGTTAGAACCATCACCAGTGATGAGTTCAACATCATCTACACATGTACTTCCGCTACGGTGAAAGGATACCTTGCTCGCTTCAGACGCATTTTCAAAAAATCAAATGATGAGCGGGTCACTGGGCTAGATGTTGAGTACACCACAACCCTGGACAAAGAGAAGAATCTAAAGGAGGAAGAGAAGATGATGCCCGTCGTGATCCAGGTTTGCGTGCATGACTTATGCTTGGTCTACCACATATGCCATGTCAACATTGAGTGCGAGGAATTTAAGAACTTCCTCAAGGGTGGCCATGTCAAATTCGTTACTATAGACTTTACGAATGATAGAACAGTTCTGGGTCGGATAGGCCTTGTTGTAGGAAACCCCTTCGACCTCCTGAAGAATGGGATGCTGCCCTCCCGTGATCAGCCTTCAATGCTGACCCTGGCAGGAGCCATGGTTCATCCTTCGTACGGTAAACTGAAGAAAACTCCGCACACGTTTCATCGTCATGCATGGGAGTGGAATGTACTAGATATAGACCACATCCACTATGCTGCAACGGATTGCTACCTTTGTTTCAATATCTACAAGGGTTGGATGAAGAGCAAGAGCCAAGTGTGCGGTTCAAGCAAAGAAGTATCGGCCAACATGAAGAGGGACAAGGACGAAGTCGAGGACGCGGACAAGGACTCCGAGTAAGGTGGCAGTGTCGTTGCTCATGGTGGTTCTAATGCAGTGTATACCAGATTAGTTGCTTAGTTTAATTTTAGGTTTGCTTAGTTTTATTTGAGGGGTGTGTTGTGCTGAGCCCCCAGCAGAACTATGTTATGTTTCTTCTTGTTACTTTAACTCTTCAGTACGTACATACTAGTATTTCTTAAATTTCATCTTTTAGTTGGTATAGTACTACCACTCGTTTCTTCACATTATATACGTACAATATATATGGCCAACATCATATAGCCAACAGTTTAGTTGTCAAAGAATTTTAGGGTGCTTAGTTTTGTCAAAGAATTTCAAGGTGCTTAGTTTTATTTGAGGGGTGTGTTGTGCTGGACACCATTATTGTGACTCAAATCTCTTTTGCCATGTTATAATGACATAAATACCGATGGACCAACATGCAAGCTCTCCCTCTATCTCACTATAGTAAAATAAAGTGTGGGGCCTACTTGATCCCAACAACGTTCTTATTTTCCTGTAAAATTATTTGCTTGGTTACTCCTGACAAGCGGGGCCACACTTATCATTGTGAGAATAAGCTTATTTTTGTCATGTAACATGGTCAACGGGTTTGACGTGAAAATAACAATGTCTAATGGCATTTTTGAGAAAACATCTAACTTAATGATGGCATTTTTGAGATATCTAATTGCATTTTTGAGCAGGCATCTCACGGATCGATGGCATTTTTCAGTAGTTGTAACTTGTAATGGCAAAACTGAGTAGTGATACACAACTAGTGGCATAAATAATAAGAACCCAAGAATTAAATAGGTATGCTAATTTCTTTAATAGAATTTAGCACCCCATTTAAGCACGTACTAGCTTTCTTAATAGTACTATATGCATAATTTGGCGACGAGCGCTCTCTATATGTACCACCTTTTTTATTTAATTTCATCTTGTTAGTTTCGCTCCATGGCGCAATCCATCGATACTACTACTGTACAAAAGTATACATTTTTTAGAAGGCTAGAGGGTGGGGTAGTCTAGCTTGGTCGGTTTCACGAGAGGGAAGGGCCTTTGTGATTTGATGGCTCAGTACTGCTGGAAGGCGGGGCCTTGTGATTTGACTGCTCGTATAAATGTGCCGATGACCTAAGGAGGAGCAAAGAACCGTGCGGTATACTCAAGTTTTCCACTGGAGTAGTACTACGACGGAGGAGCACGAAACACGGCAGCCCAGTGCCATATGGCGATAAAAATGATCTAATTTGCTAGTCATCTCATTGTTAGCATTGTTCTATTCATGCCTCGCAGAGAACATGACACGTGCGGCGAAACACCCGAAGGAAAAGAAGAAACACAGGAGCAAAAGAAGAAGGAAGATTATCACCCCCAAAAAAGAAAGAAGACACGCACACAAATCTGGCGCACTGCTCTCACTACATGAAGGGTTGCTGGCCGTGGAGTCGTAACTGCTTCTTCATCGCCTCCACGACCTCCATCTTCTTGCGCGTCTCCTCCGCCATCTTCTTCATTCTGTCCATGACGCGAGATTTATCGACGCGAGCCTTCATCATCTGTTCCACGACCGCATTACGTACCTTGACAGCAGCCGGGAGCTCGATGTGGAGCTTCGCCAACTCCTCCTTCTGTTCCATGACGAGGGCATGCAACATCTTCATCGAGGAACTACTATTCTCATGGGGCTTCATCCAGCCGGCGTTCTTGTCCATCAGCAGGTCGATGTCGTGGCAGAGCTTCGACTTGTCCTCCTAAAGTTGTAGGATTTTGCCGGTCGCCTTCTTCTTTGAGGCAATGCTCTTCTTCAGCAGCATCACCAAGCTGGCGGTCAACTTCCTCTGCTCATTGAGCTCAGCGGGCAAGTCGTCGAGGCTCTCCTTCAGCAGCTCCACCAAGCCATGGATGAAATCCTTCTGCTTATTGATGTGCTTATTGATCTTATCAGGCATGCCGTCGAGGGATAACGACTCCAGCGCCGCCAGCTCGGCATGTTCCCCTCCGCGGCTAGGGCGCTCCTGGGAGCTTTCGCCTGCCCGTGAGAGATCTTTCGAGGTCTCTACATAGCGGCGAGCCCTTTCTTTTTTCCCACAGCCTTGGTTGTTGCTCCCTTGTTACGAGTAGTTCTCAACCTAGAGCTCTGCCCACCGGCCATGGCAAAAACGGACGAAGAAGGACTTATGAAGAGGAAGGTAGAGTAATTTTCGATTAGATAGTTCCCCTTTTATAACCTAAGTACTAGCACTAGTACTAAAACCTGCATAGTGGGAACACGTTCAGGTTTGGTACGTACTAGTAGGTGTGAGCAGGCTTGCACTTAATTGTAGCACAAGTACTTTCGAATGTGATGGGAACAAGGTAAAGATTAATTGATGGTTTTGGTTTTGAGGCCCGAAACGGCTCCCGATGAGTTTAGTGGAACATAAATTTCAAGTACTCCATCCATCTCAGTTTACAAGGCTTGCACGTGTATCTAGGTCATCAATGTAACTTATATAAAATAAATTGTTTAACATAAAAAAATATCATTAAAAAATAGAAAATTGAAGTTTGTAATGATACATTTTTCGTAATCTATGCCTCTTATTAAGTTGGTCAAATTAATGACCTGGGTACACGTGCAAGACTTGTAAACTGAGATAGAGGGAGTACTACACTGCTCAAATGCGGTCATACAAGTCAGTGATGTAACTGGTTGTACATGTCATATCAAGCCGTTGTGTATCCATTCGGTGAGATGCGGGTCCAACCGACCGTCTGTTGGTGCGACCGACCGTAAAGTATTACGCGATGGAGACTTCTGGTTGTGGCTTCGGTTGATTGTCACGACCAAGCATTCTAAAACTAGTGATAAATCAATTACCATCTTTTTCCAAACGACCAAGTATTTTCATAGGAATACAATGCATATAGATGGAGTGGTTTTCAAGGTTGCAAACTGACATGGTGTTGTAAGTTTGCTGCATCGCTGGCGGGGAAGGAGGGTAGCTCACCTCGCCTACGATGCATGCCCAGTGGTGCCGCCGCAACTGGTCCCGGGATTTGGCTTCTCCTACATGCATAAATATTATGTTACTTACAAATATGGTCAAAATTTGGCACAAAATACGAAGGAGGCCAATGGAAGTACTAGAAACCTATGATTTAACTACTCGCATGCGCGCAGTGGAGTAATAATGTCTTTCTTCCGCCCTCACATCCACTCAATTTGCATGCGCTGTATTAATTGACCATCAATGAAGTGAAGGACTTTACATGTGTCAAATTATCACATGGGGTGGATCTTGGTACAAAAATGCATTCGCCCGTGTACCTACATGTGTGTGCGAGGGAATGTACCGCCAATGTGGCTTATAGAGGACGAGTACATTCTTCTAGAACCAGCATCATGTCACTGTAATCAATCTACACAAGGAGGTCGCGATAACGCCTCCACATGTGCCACGTGGCTTCATGAACTGTAAGAGAGACACTGTGTAGCGTGCCATTGGAATTCTAATTTACATGTTTTGCACATACTCGAAGTACTAGTAAGGTACACGTGCATTGCACGCATCAGATTTGGCAACCAAATTATGAATAAATACCACACTATAGCATGTAAGCTCCGAGTCATATACGCCTGATGTAGACCTTCATTTCACTCTTATAGTTTGTCTCATTCAAAACCAATTAGTTTTTATAAAAAAAAGCTGGAGCCTCTTTGATTCGTAGGATTTCCAAAACGCAGGAATAGGAAAAACATGGGATTAGAGTGGAATGTCATCTTGAATCCTACAGGATTGTACGAGTGTTTGATTGTGCATAGTAAAAAAGCAGGATTCTTTCAAAGAGGTTTGAGTGGATGGGATGTTTCCTATGAAATCTAGTGCAAATTAATCCTATGGAAAAATTCCTATGGTTTATAATCCTACGAATCAAACAACCAAGATAAGAAAAATTCCTAAGGATTAGAATCCTCCAAAATTCCTTTGAGAATCCTTTGAATCAAAGAAGACCTTAATCTATTTTATGATTCATGGAATTGTGCATTGTAAAGCATAAAGTAAAAACAAAAAATGGCAATTCAACTAGAAAAAAAAGTTTGGGCAGTTATGATACGGAAGATTCTAGAACAAAGGAGAACCACTTGTGTTTTGAGGTTTGTGCATTATGATTAAGTTCAACCATGGAGTCTGCTAGATTGTACATGTGGCAAAATCCGGTGGGGGGCTAGAAGATGGTGCGAGGGGCCAAGTGGAGGGAGACTATGAAGGAGTGCACAAGTGCGAGATTGATATTTAAAGAGATGGGGCGAGAACGTGCGCTGTTGCGCGTAGTGGTGGAGCCATGAAAAATAAATGAGCTAGGGGGCCAAGCATTGCTAATCCTTTACGAGGAGGGCCAATTCATCAACTTAAACCATTTTACCAGCAATTGTCTAATGATCACATTCATATTAGCCTCGGTATATAGTGATGTTAGGGGGGCAGGGCCCTTGCTGCCCCCTATCTTCGCCACTATGCGCGCGTCTAAGAGATGAAGCGGAAGGCATGGATGATGAGAGTGGGACGTTGGATATATAATTAATGTGGGTGTATTAGCTATGTAATACTATATAGAGAGGTATAGATTGATCGATGTGGACGTGGGAAAGAGGGTGAGACCTCATTAGATATATAGATTGATCAGTTTGTGTGGAAAACTGTGAAAGACCAGCTATATACGCACACACATAGAGGAACATCGATCGTTGCGCATGCACGTGAGAGATAAAGAATGCCTGATATGGAGAGGGGGAGGTGTGTGTGTGTGCATGCATGGGAGACCGACCTGAAGAAAAAGGTTGCATGTGTGCAATGGATAATGTCGACTAGTAGTGTGTGTGCATGCATGCACGAGAGAAAGTTAGTGGTACAATTATAAAGAGAAGACGATTGTGTGGGTCTAAAAGAGTAGGTGAGGTCATAATCAATGTAAAGTTGAATTCAAATATTTGAATAAGAGATCATGATGTTTGAAACCCATGCATGCATGAATATAACGGAGATATGTGCGGTGTGGTTTGGAAACGAGCATGTTGTAATGTATACACATTGAACAAGGTCAGACTGATTTGAATTTGAGATACCGATGGCAGACATCATTTTCCCACATTGCATCCGTGCATCGACACACTATTCTAATTGGAGATGATGGATGGCTTTCGCATCACATATCTATATCTATACCCCTATATATATTACATATTATATTTGTTATATAGTGTGCGGATAACTTTAACTTTGAAAGATGGTCGTTGGATGAGGCCAATCCTATGGTGCAGAGATGGCAAATTTGAGCACTACCAGCCGTTGGATATCATTTAGATTCCACCAGATTTTGCCACATGTACAATCTAGAAGACCCCATGGTTGAACTTAAGCATAATGCACAAACCTCAAAACACAAGCACTTCTTTGTTCTAGAATCTTCCGTATCAGAATTGCCCAAATGTTTTTCTACATGATTTTTCATTATCTATTTTTACTTTATGACTTACAACGCACAATTCCATGAATCTTAAAATAGATTAGCTTTCTTATAAAAACTAGATGATTTTGAATGAAATGAGCTATAAGAATTAAAGGAACATCTACATCATGCATATATGACTCAAAGCTTACATGCTATAATGTGGTTTTTATTCATAATTTGGTTGCCAAATCTCATGTGTGCAATGCACGTGTACCTTACTAGTCTAAATGGTGTTTGTGTGTGTGTGTGTTGTGCGTGTTAATCACATTGTATGTAGTATATCATACATGGTTTAGATTGCGAACATCTAGCTAGAGCATACATGTACTATGATTTGAATTCAACATAAAATGGATACATATGTTTGAATTTTGAGATCGTATGTACATGTAGTTCGTATTTATATAGGAATTTACTTCTCCTATATTCATGTCATGTGTTGTGAAGATAATATTTAGCTGGTTGTATAACTAACCCGAGTACAATCCCATTCAAATAGGGAAAATGTACTCAAATTTAGTCCATACGCTAGACAACACACATTGTTTTTTTATTGTTGAGGGAAGTGCAAATTGTTTTGGTACTGTACACGTTATGTTTGCTGTCCCGATTTTTTTAGTTTTTTTGTTGTATTTGAATGCATTTCTAGTAATATAGTAAAACGGGGCATGGCTCTCTCTAGTGATGAGGTGCGAATTGTCTTTTTTTGGTACATGTTAAGCTTGTTCTCCCGGAATTTCAAGCCGCACCTTCTTATGCTGAAATTTCAAGCTAGTGTCTCTGTCTATTGTGCTGCGAAACTCCCGCCTCTTCAACCCGTGCCTTATTACCCCGAAATATTTAATATATATCTTTGTCTAGTTGTGCTCCGACAACTCCCTCCATCTCAACCCGCGCCTTGCTATTCCAAAATTACAACGCGCATGAAAACTCCCACCTCCTGTGAAATCCCGACATGTGAAATGCCCGTGATACCCCTGAACCGAAAGAACCGCCTCAAATCGGTGGGGTACTTTTGTAACTTACCCCACATTTTGGACAAGCGCGTCCCTAAGCCATGGTTCCCCACTCCCAGCCCATCCGCCCACCCATTCGTACACCGAGGCCGTGAAAACCCGCGAAGCCCCACACCCTCCTCCGTCCGCCACCCAGCCGAAGCCTCTTCCCCGACGACTTCGTCCATAGCAACACCTCGACATCCCTCATCCACCATACCGGATGAGGATCTATCGTTGATCTCGTCGTCCCGCTGGTTTAGCCACCCCGTCCTCCACCTCCAAGGAGCTGCCCCGACGTTCCCCTTGTCTTTCACGCCACCTCCATTCCCACACTGCCGTCTTCACCTGCACCACCGGAAGAGAAGCATCATCACCATTTCATCGAATGAAGATGCAACCTAATCGGCGCCACCAAAGAGGTTGTACACTAATCGCCGCATTTTCTTCTTGATTCGACCTCACGGTGCTGCCGGCGCTTGGTCCCGAGCCAACATGGTGCGACTCCATCCATGACGGTGTTGCCGGCCACTTCCTCCATGGCGTCGCTCCCTCAGCGGAGACGTCCACATCAGTAGGAACTGCTGCTGCTTTAGCTCTCCCTCACATTGTTGCTCTGCTCTTGCTATCGGTCCCTGCCTAGTCTGCTCTTGCTATTGCTCTTGCTCTTGCTCGCGATGCTGCTCTCGCTCTTGCTCTTGCTTGCAATGTAGCTCCGATTTAGCTACACTTCAGTCGACTGAATCGACTTTTGGGTCAATAAATTTTTAGGGGGGTGGGCTCACCGGAGTTAAGGAAACCAGTCGCAGCGCGGAGGGGGGCTTGCCGGAGAGGTACCCCACTATCTATCTTAAGGTTCAGGATGGGGCGGTGGTGGGGCGGTGGTGTGGGGAT